>NW_026921632.1:0-10281 GCF_032062105.1 Saccostrea cuccullata | reverse complement strand
CTATTTTCCAGGGTAGATGTTAAATCGTGAATTGTTGGTAGTAAAGTCTTTGTCGGGGAAATAATTAATTCAGGTTAAATAATCCTTAATACAAAAGGTTAAAATAAATCATTAAAAAGAGAGTCTTTAACCTCTAAAACGTTTAATTTATACTCCAACTGCATTGATGTTTTAAAAAGGGCGGAATGTGATGAGCACCGAAGACGTTACTACATGTACATGCAACAGCCTGATTCAGCGATTTTATACATGACCGAAATTATGTTGTTTTCGGAATCCAAAACTCCAGAATCTTCGTTAGTACATGTAGATAAACCATGCTCAAAATAGTTTTAAAACTGTTCAAACAGATTGTATGAATTTGTAACAATTTCAATTAATTATAACATTTTAGTGATGTAGCATGTTTGCCATTTTTACATTCGGTGTATTGTGTATAACCTCATCAAACAGATTATGAAAAGGTCGATAAACATACGTTCAATCTGTTAAAGAGCCATAGCGCATTTGATAGTCACTTTCGCCTACTCTAGTAGTGATTTTTAAAATAATACATTATTTAACCAATTTTTTTGTCATACAATGTTAGTTTATACATGCCTTTAAGCAAATCATACAAAAATAATATTCAAATATTGATAGTTCCCTCATATGATAGATATAAAATTCGTTCAGTTTATATGGAGAATATAGTAAATACTGAGGTACCCCCCTTAACAATGTGAAACTGTAACTAAAGGCCACCCTTAACCAGAAAAACAACTTCTGAATAATTTTATTTGGATATGACTGCACTTCATTACGCTTAGATAATTTTGGTTAAAGGTGGACTTTATATTGAAAATGTTGAAAATATGTTTTTAATTTTTCTTCTAAAATTATTTCAAAATTCAACAATTTGTCTTAATTTTATCCATATGATTGCCAAGACTTCGTGGCATAGTGGTATGATTGCTGGATTGAAGACATTATGATCGTGAGTTCGAGTCTCACAGAGCTTAATTCTTGTCTACGTTTTTTTCTGTGCATTTTCCCCATGTTTTCTTTTATTATTTTATAATACATGTATAAATAATTTTTAAAAGAGATATATAATGCAGCATTACACATTGAAAGCTTATCTTGGAGAAAAACGGTCTTAATTTAATGATCCAAAATCATAGCTGCTAGCCTGTTTTATTTTTAAAATTTTCAAACAATCTTGTTTAGAATAAAAGTATTGGACAAATAAAATTACTGTCATGCAACAAACTTGCAACTATGAAAATATAACACTGGTTCACAAATGTTTACATACATGTGGATTGATTTTGATTTGAAAAGGTACATGTATCTATAAATAGAAACAGGTGATTTCCTTTTAAATACTTGTGTAGGCCGAGTCGTCGGTAAGACAGCTATGGCTCTTCTCAATCATGAAATATTTTAGACAGTGGGACTGTAACTTACAATGTATGCGAGCATCCGTAAATTCAAGACGAAATTATACATGTAGCACGAAGTATCTAAAGAAATTAAGCCGACACGCGACATAGAAGAAAGGGAAGGGAGGGGGAGGGGAGTATTTTTTTTTTTTTTTTTTTTTTTTTTTTTTTTGTACAACATGAGAAGGTGTTCAACAATAAAATAAATTGAGAAGCTCAAAAGGTCTTCAAAATATTCATTTTAAATCGACAGTTAAAACTAATTCCGGAAGAAGTGTCCAAATTAAATACTCTGTGTCGTACCTTTAGAGAATGCTTTTTTAAAAAAACTAAACTTAAATATTTTTCAATAAAAGTTCACGTTTTATTTATATAAAAGGCATCGTTAACTGTCCCAAACCAGTTTACATGTACACCGTTCAAATTGGGTTAAATTCATTCAATAATTAAAAGCGAAGTAATTCAGGTCAATTTTCATTGCATCGCTATTTAAATAAAAATACCTTAGTTTAATGCTCCTTTAAAATTGCATGTGCATTACGATGAAATAGCTGGACATCAAGCTAAAACTAGTGCTAATTGTAACGGGGACCGTTACAGATGTTCCCCAAACGCTCCCCAACTCCCTTTTAGTGTCATATTCCCTGTAAGCTTCATTAAATAAGACAAACTCTATGCATCTGAGATTTTAACAACATTTACAAAGAAGTATACAAAAATCATTTAAACTTTAGCATTGCACGCGTGCACATGTGAATGCATTTGCGTCATGATCATATCATCTTGTCTACACAATCTATATTTTTAATACACTGAATATTAATGTATTTAATCCAAAATTATTTTAAAAATACGCTCATTCAAGTGTTTGTTTGATTTTACTCATTTCACGTGCACGCACGTGCATACATGAGCATGGTGACCATACCTTCTTGTAGAAGTCCATTACATCTATCTATGTTCTAAATTCCGCCCCGTTTGGGTGAAAACTAAGGGAGTTATAGCAGTTAAAGTTTCAGCCAATCAGATTGCAGCACATGTACACGCACGTGTATGCATGTGCATGGTGACCATACCTACTTGTAGAAGTCCATTATATCTATCTATGTTCCAAATCCCATCCTGTTTGGTTGAAAACCAAGGGAGTTATAGCTGTTTAAGGTTTCAGCCAATCAGATTGCAGCGCACTTGCATGCACGTGTTTTCATGATTATTGCTTTATATCATGTTGTAGAATATCCTGATGCATGGCTATGTTCAAAATTTCAAAGGAATTCGTCAATAAACAAGAAAGATATTGAGACTTTAGTTGCAGCCAATCAGAGCGAAGTGCACGTGCATGCGCGTGAGATCTTGCTATTTTCACCATGTCGTAATGTCTATACTACTAATATATCCTCACATTATCAGTTTCAAAGCATTTCATCTAAAAAAAGAAAAGTTGTGGCTATATCTATTATATTGGTCATTCCACGTGTTGCACGTGCACGCTCTTGCAAGCACGTGCTCGCAAAATGACCTTGATTCCGCAAATCTACATAACATGTCTACTAACCCTAAAAAGGTTTTACCTACATCGGACGAACAGTTTACAAGATCATTCCCGGACAAAAAAGTTCCAGGAAGAAGAAGAAGAAAAATAATAATAATAATAAGAAACAGAGTAAAAACAATATGTTCCCCAACTTCGTTTGGGGAACATAATAACTATCTTTAAAAACGTGTTTGACCTTTTAAAATGAACAGATTAAAATCTTTTTTAAAATTTTCAAATAATTTATTCCGGGATTTTCTCATCCTATTAACAATTTTAATGCCTTCAATCTTGTTCAACACTGAAAATTTCTGACAAAAAAAAATTGGACCTACCTACCAATGTAATTTTTTAACCCAAATAGGGAGAAGGCAAACAAACTTCATTTCAAAAACTGCCTTACGGGAATTTTTCAGCCACCACTGGAAATCTTTAAAAAATACACACTTAATTGTGAAAAGGAGATATCACATAGCCACTTGACGGAGAATAAATTTTTAATAAATAAACTACATCAAATTACACCCAAGAGCCCGTCTTAGTGTATAAATAAAACAACATCCCCCTGTTCTATTGCGGAGAGTCTCTCTCAAGGAGACGTTTTCACGTCGCATTTACCTTGTTGACTTTAGACACGTCTTTTGACATTACGTCATAATAGACATAAGGGAGGTTTTTGCTTGGCGCGTCACATATGGTACATAATTAGGGGCCACAAGGGGCCAGAATGCTAAATCTTTGATGCTTTATATCTCGAAATGGAGAAATATTTTGATAAGCAATATTGAACAAAAGATGTTCAAAATAATGTTCTGAACAATATGCAACCTTTCATTTTTTGCTAAACTGCCCCATTAAGGAGTTGAAGGGTTGGCCCCTAAATATTTCTTTTGCTAATATCTCAAAAACGAAAAGGAATTTCTAAACAGTTGTTGAACACAAAATGTTCAAAATCTTAAGAGCTTTAAGATGAGATCCTGAAAAAGGGGCTGAGCACTCAAATTAGGGGCCAAAAGGGGCCAAAAGTCTTCAATCGATAGCTCTTTATCAGTTAATATTTTGTAATACATTACTGAAGCAAAGATGTTCATCTCAACCATCTACATCTTAATATTATGATTTTTATGTCGTATGTTACATAATTAGGGGCCACAAGGGGCCAGAATGCTAAATCTTTGATGCTTTATATCTCGAAATGGAGAAATATTTTGATAAGCAATATTGAACAAAAGATGTTCAAAATAATGTTCTGAACAATATGCAACCTTTCATTTTTTGCTAAACTGCCCCATTAAGGAGTTGAAGGGTTGGCCCCTAAATATTTCTTTTGCTAATATCTCAAAAACGAAAAGGAATTTCTAAACAGTTGTTGAACACAAAATGTTCAAAATCTTAAGAGCTTTAAAATGAGATCCCGAAAAAGGGGCTCAGCACTCAAATTAGGGGCCAAGAGGGGCCAAAAGTCTTCAATCCATAATTCTTTATCAGTTTATATTTTGTAATACATTACTGAAGCAAAGATGTTCATCTCAACCATCTACATCTAAATATTATGATTTTTATGTCGTATGGTTCATAATTAGGGGCCACAAGGGGCCAGAATGCTAAATCTTTGATGCTTAATATCTAAAATGGAGAAATATTTTGATAAGCAATATTGAACAAAAGATGTTCAAAATAATGTTTTGAACAAGATGCTACCTTTCATTTTTTGCTTAACGACCCCATTAAGGAGTTGAAGGGTTGGCCCCTAAATATTTCTTTTGCTAATAGCTCAAAAACGAAAAGGAATTTCTAAACAGTTGTTGAACACAAAATATTCAAAATCTTAAGAGCTTTAAGATGAGATCCTGAAAAAGGGGCTGGGCACTCAAATTAGGGGCCAAGAGGGGCCAAATGTCTTCAATCGATAACTCTTTATCAGTTAATATTTTGTAATACATTACTGAAGCAAAGATGTTCATCTCAACCATCTACATCTAAATATTATGATTTTTATGTCGTATGGTTCATAATTAGGGGCCACAAGGGGCCAGAATGCTAAATCTTTGATGCTTAATATCTAAAATGGAGAAATATTTTGATAAGCAATATTGAACAAAAGATGTTCAAAATAATGTTTTGAACAAGATGCTACCTTTCATTTTTTGCTTAACAACCCCATTAAGGAGTTGAAGGGTTGGCCCCTAAATATTTCTTTTGCTAATAGCTCAAAAACGAAAAGGAATTTCTAAACAGTTGTTGAACACAAAATATTCAAAATCTTAAGAGCTTTAAGATGAGATCCTGAAAAGGGGGCTGGGCACTCAAATTAGGGGCCAAGAGGGGCCAAATGTCTTCAATCGATAACTCTTTATCAGTTAATATTTTGTAATACATTACTGAAGCAAAGATGTTCATCTCAACCATCTACATCTAAATATTATGATTTTTATGTCGTATGGTTCATAATTAGGGGCCACAAGGGGCCAGAATGCTAAATCTTTGATGCTTAATATCTAAAATGGAGAAATATTTTGATAAGCAATATTGAACGAAAGATGTTCAAAATAATGTTCTGAACAATAAGCTACCTTTCATTTTTTGCTAAAAGGCCCCATTAAGGAGTTGAAGGGTTGGCCCCTAAATATTTCTTTTGCTAATAGCTCAAAAACGAAAAAGAATTTCTGAATAGTTGTTGAACAAAAAATGTTTAAAATCTTAAGAGCTTTAAGATGATATGAATAAAAAGGGCCGATTCTTAAAATTAGGGGCCGTTAGGGGCAAAAAGCCGATTCTTTAACTCTTTAATGTTCAATGTCTTTTTACAGATTGTGGTAAATCATTATTTTAGAATGAAAATCGCAATCAAAATCTTATCTCATCTCATCAAGAATTGGACGGAAGACCCACTCGTTGCTCGCAACGAGATCGTATCTAGTTATTATTATTATTCTTTTTTCTTCTTACAAAATTTGTGCAGACGATTTCTCAGAGATGTCTCGTTCGATTTGCTTCAAATTTTCACAGTCGATGCGTTGTGATCTGAAGTTAATTCCGGCAAATTATTTTTTGGAAATTCACTTCCGGTCGGGAGTTATCGCCCTTTGATCGAAATTTAGAGGACCTCTTTGTCTGTGATGGAACTCAAAAACGGTTCAAGCTAGAAAGCTGAAATTTTGAGGGATGGTAGAGGACATGTTGCCATATTGCACCTGGGTCAGGATATTTTCCGGAAGTGCCTAGTATGGAAGCTCGGTAGGGGTCAAAATTTAGGACACGTTTTATGAGTGGTTTTTTGAGACATTTTGTATCATATCATTTAAAATATGAATATTTTGTAAAAACATACTGAACAAAATTTGTGCAAAATATCAAGATCTTTTATACGATATCAAGAAAAATGTGCTGACTCATCAAATAAAGGGCTGAAAGGGGCCAACAGTTTTTATTCAATAACTCTTTTAAAGTCAATATTTTGTTATACATTACTGAAGCAAATATCTTTATCTCAACCGTCTACAACTATATATTATGATTTTTATGTCGTATGGTACATAATTAAGGGCCACAAGGGGCCAGAATGCTAAATCTTTTATGCTTTATATCTCGAAAGGGAGAAATATTTTGATAAGCAATATTGAACAAAAGTTGTTCAAAATCATGTTCTAAACTATATGCAACCTTTTATTTTTTGCTAAACGTCCCCGTTAAGGAGTTGAAGGGTTGGCCCCTAATTATTTCTTTTGCTTTTAGCTCAAAAACGAATAAGAATTTCTGAACAGTTGTTGAACAAAAAATGTTCAAAATCTTAAGATCTTTAAGATGAGACCCCGAAAAAGGGAATGGGCACTCGAATTAGGGGCCAAGAGGGACCAAAAGTCTTTTTTCGATAACTCTTTATCAGTTAATATTTTGTAATACATTACTGAAGCAAAGATCTTTATCTCAACCATCTACAACGATATATTATGGTTTTTATGTCGTATGGTACATAATTAGGGGCCACAAGGGGCCAGAATGCTAAATCTTTGATGCTTTATATCTCGAAAGTGAGAAATATTTTGATAAGCAATATCGAACAAAAGTTGTTCAAAATAATGTTCTGAACAGTATGCAACCTTTCATTTTTTGCTAAACGTCCCCGTTAAGGAGTTGAAGGGTTGGCCCCTAATTATATCTTTTGCTTTTAGCTCAAAAACGAATAAGAATTTCTGAACAGTTGTTGAACAAAAACTGTTCAAAATCGTAAGATCTTTAAGATGAAACTCCGAAAAAGGGGCTGGGCACTCGAATTAGGGGCCAAGAGGGGACAAAATTCTTCAATCGATAGCTCGTTATCAGTTAATATTTTGTAATACATTACTAAAGCAAAGATCTTTATTTCTACCGTTTACAACTATATATTATGGTCTTTATGTCGTATGGTACATAATTAAGGGCCACAAGGGGCCAGAATGCTAAATCTTTGATGCTTTATATCTCGAAGGGGGGAAATATTTTGATAAGCAATATTAAACAAAAGTTGTTCAAAATCATATTCTAAACAATATGCGATCTTTCATTTTTTGCTAAACGTCCCCGTTAAGGAGTTGAAGGATTGGCCCCTAATTATATCTTTTGCTTATAGCTCAAAAACGAAAAAGAATTTCTGAACAGTTGTTGAACAAAAAATATTCAAAATTTTAAGATCTTTCAGATGAGACCCCGAAAAAGGGAATGGGCACTCGAATTAGGGGCCAAGAGGGGCCAAAAGTCTTCAATCGATAGCTCTTTATCAGTTAATATTTTGTAATACATTACTGAAGCAAAGATCTATATCTCTACTATCTACAACTATATATTATGGTTTTTATGTCGTATGGTACATAATTAGGGGCCACAAGGGGTCAGAATGCTAAATCTTTTATGCTTTATATCTCGAAAGGGAGAAATATTTTGATAAGCAATATTGATCAAAAGTTGTTCAAAATAATGTTCTGAACCGTATGCAACCTTTCATTTTTTGCTAAACGTCCCCATTAAGCAGTTGAAGGGTTGGCCCCTGATTATATCTTTTGCTTTTAGCTCAAAAACGAATAAGAATTTCTGAACAGTTGTTGAACAAAAAATGTTCAAAATCTTACGATCGTTAAGATGATATGAATAAAGAGGGTCGATTCCTAAAATAAGGGGCCGTTAGGGGCAAAAGGACGATTTTTTAAAGTCTTTAATGTTCAATGTCTTTTTACAGATTGTGGTAAATCATTATTTTAGAATGAAAATCGCAATCAAAATCTTATCTCATCTCATCAAGAATTGGACGGAAGACCCACTCGTTGCTCGCAACGAGATCTCATCTAGTTATATTCACAATTTTGCCTAAACATAAAACATTTGTACATTAAAACTTAAACAGTAAATCATTTGGGAAATGTATATTCCAATGCAAAAAGACATGCCATATCCTTACGCATAATAATTTAAGAATTTTTTCGACCACTGCATCACTTTTGCACTCGGTAACCTAGGTGATGAATGTCTGCAACATAATTTTCTTGATCAGGACCACGATATTCTACGTAACAAACGCGACCTGTTTCCTCAAACAGTCATAATGTTGAAAGTCGTCAATTTTTTTTACTGTATATTGTCTCCACTTTTCATTTCAATTCTATTAAATATATTTTTATAGCAATCTTCTTCAGGTTGGGGAAAATGTTTTTTGAGTATCAGATGCACAGCTGGCATAAGTATCTCCTAAAAGTGTTTCAAAGATAAAAGATTGAAAAGAACATTAGAATTAATGGAAAAGTAGCAACTTTGAATCGGTAATATATTATGTTAATTGGTTCAAAAATACAAATGTTTAGGTTCAAGTTTTTTTGAATATTTATCTTTGTAGGTTACTTCCAAAAAACCAAATTGACTGATTGTATATTGTTTAACACAGCTCTCGAGAATTTTTCACTCGCATGGAGACGTCACCACTTGCCGGTGGAGAGCTGCAAAGAACAAGAGATGTTTGTTAAACACTTATGACCCCCTCCCCCAAATTGAAATTTTTCTAAGTCCAAAAGGGCATACCTCTGTCTAAAATGGTGCGATCCTATCCAAAACATTTCTTGACCTGGATTATATTCAGTTGAAAAATCTGTATACTAAATTTCATTTTAATATGTGCATACTCTGCAAAGAAAGTGAATGAAAACTGCAAATAAGTGGAATTTCTAAGTCCAAGGGGCATAACTCTAACAAAAAGGATGCGATCGTACCAAAAACAGAACTTGACCTCGATATTTATCCGATATATCTGTATACTAAATTTCATTTCAATGTGTGCAACCTCTGCAAAGAAAATGAACGGAAACTGTAAATAAGTTTTTTCTAAGTCCAAGGGGCATAACTCTAATAAAAAGGATGTGAACGTATCTAAAATATAACTTGACCTAGATATATATCTGATATATCTGTATACTAAGTTTCATTTCAATATGTGCAACCTCTGCAAAGAAAATGAATGGAAACTGCAAATAAGTGAAATTTTTCTGCAAATAAGTGGAATTTTTCTAAGTCCAAGGAACATAACTCTGTCAAAAATTGGTGTGATAGTACCCAAAACAAAACTGGACTTAGATATTTACCTGATAAACCTGTATACCAAATTTCATTTCAGTATGTGCAACGGTTGTGAAGAAATTGAACGGAAACTAATTGGACCGACAGACAGCAGCAAAGCAATATGCGCTCCCTTCTTCGAAGGGGGGCATAATTAATCTTTCAAACGTCCAAATTTGCCCCACCCCACCCTTCGTTTCATCAAAACATTGTACTTTATTTCATTTTCGATTTTTACTTCCTTGCTCTTGTAATTTTGAATTTATTTGATAAATAAGGCAGAGAAATGTTGTTTACATCGATTTCTCATAGACTTTAGGCCATTAATCCACTTTGCAAACACATTTTTAGCTCTTCTGAACCAAAGTCTCAAAAAGCAAATGCTTGACCCCTCGAGTACCAGAAGCAAACAAAATATTTTGCTTGAGATTGGACATTGTAGAGCGGGAGAAAAGGATTTTGGGATCTTCGGAAGAATGTCAGAAAACACTAGTAATAGGCAGTTTACATATATAATACATAACGTATAATGAGGTTTAACGCTAGGCAGAATTATGACTATAAAGAACATGCTCTGTTTGATCAGGAATCTGTCATAAGTCAGCAAGCAAAACTGTTACCACCTACATCAAATAGCGTCATTCTTGCTGACTCGATTAAGACAAAACTCTCCTTGGTATAATCTGGTGAGTAGCAGATTTACTGATTAGTCACCAATAGTGGAGGCTTTCAGTTGGAGGAGTCGGG
>NW_026921631.1:0-10248 GCF_032062105.1 Saccostrea cuccullata | reverse complement strand
CGTAATCATTTACATGTATACGGGCCCCAAATCTCAATGCCAAGAAAAACATGGAACAAATGCAGTATGCCGTAGGGGAGTGGCCTGCTGATGGAAATCGTTTATAAATATAATGCAAACGAAGAACATAATAGAGCCAAAGAAACCGTGGAACAAGTATAAGAAGGGGGGCAAAGAAATATGTGCATATCCTGTGTATGGAAATTTATCATTCATACTGTTGGACGTAAGTAAACTTAAAATACATTGATTTAACAAGCATCGTGACTTGCATTTGTAACTGTTATGCCAGGTTTATTATAGACATTTATTAATAGTTTTAATATAAAGTTGTTTTTATTTATTTGAAGACTAATCGTGATAGCCTATTTGCTATTTTTATTTCCGGGTTCTCATTAAAACTGCAAGTTTCCTGTTCCTTAACTTTATTATACCCCCGCTTGAAAAGCGGGAGTGTATATAGTAATCGGGATATCCGTCCGTCTGTTACATTTTGGGGTTCCCACCTCTTATCCGCAACTCCTCTCATACCATTGAATGGTTTCACCGCATCTTTATCATATATTGCCATCGTGCACCTCCTATTTTGCTTTTTGATCCGACAAATATTTTGGGTTTCCCAGCCACAGTAAAACATGGACTTTTTCACCATTAATAACCATATGGGAAGCAGGGGTATCATTTAGTGAGTTCATTGCTCACAGTACCTCTATTTTAAACAGTTGTTTATAGCAATTAGAGTTTGTAACCACATTTAGAATCCTTAATTGAGGGTAACCTTATCAGATGTCCATGTACTTCCAAAAAAATGAAAATGGTAAGCAAGCAATAACTTTCCAAATTTGATCTTTTACCCCAAGGTCATTCAAAAAGTTTCCCGACTTATTTCACTTAATTCTTCTAGGCAAAGATACGACAGGATGTTATATGAAGTATTAGCTATGAGTATACTATATGTTGGTTTGGACTGTTCGATCAACCCGAGGACTTAAGAGACTTCAAATTTCAATATATCGCTAAATTAATCTATGTTAATGTGTAAGAATATGCTTTTGATATTTATTTCTAGAATTTTTTGTCATATATATTTCTATGATTACAGAAAATGTAATGAAAAGAACACGTTAAAGCCTTCAATTCCGGAAATATAACGGGACCACTTTTGAATCTACATCATTTTCACAAATAGGCGGTTATATTTTCAAGTGAGATCTCGGGCGTGAAGTGAAATTAGTAGAACAATATGCATGGTTGCCGAAGCGAGGCTGTTAACAAATTTCTATTTTGCTGAAGCTTACGCCCATTATGTAGGTATAAAAGTACTTAACCTTTATTTTAGGTTAAACCTATAGGATTCCACATTTTTAATATTGTTGCAGTGGCCGTGTATTTGTAAATGTGTGGCAATTGAATAGACTTGCTGTGACCTATAGGATTGCATTGCACGATATATCTTACTGTTTAAAGATGGCATTGGCCATGTCAATATATCCTACTGAATTTCAAATAAAAGATTTAGCCTATAGGATTGACATAACTGTTTCATATTTAGATCTTTTACTTGAAAAAGACGTTAACAGTTATCTAACAACCAGGCTTTATGATAAACATGATGACTTTAATTAACTTGTGAGTCAGTTCACTTCTTTATACTTATGCATGTATATACCTTTATATAGGACCTCTCTCAATATTGGGTACCCAAAAAAATGTTAAATTTTGTAAAAGGTTATTGACAGGCAAGTTTTGATGTAAACAAGTGCTTTAATTTGAAGTCATATATCATATGTATATTTGTCGATTAATTTTTATCCTTTTCAATTTTATAGGATGATGTACTAAAAGTCAAACATTCCCTGGTTGACGTTTTCCATACCGCTACTTTAAAATTCAAAGCACATTGAATTGTTGATGAATTTACCTGAATATTTGAAAACAAGACACAGAACACACTCGGACCTGTCCATTGGCTAGGAAAAAGCACAAATCACCTGATCAGAAATGATGTTTTGGGGGGGGGGGCAGTGTTTGCTCTGCTCCAAATCTGTATAGTTTGATGGACCTATGAGCTTGAATACTGTTCATTATCTCCATATTTCATACATGGATTTATTCCACTGAACTTGAAATAAAAGAAACACCACAGCGTCTGCCACATGTATTCAATATTTATATGTATATCGGCCATTTTGGCAACACCCTAAACTGGGTGTACAAACGAGAAGTTTTAAGTTTTTCCATCGTCATTTTTTTAAATTTATGTAGTAATATCCCGATTCCACATATTTATTTTTTGGCCCAGTGGTTATTTGTTATAAGATTTTTAAAGATTTTTCCTATATATTCCTATGTAAAACTTGGTTTTTGGCCCCACCCTAGCCCCGTGTCTCATGATCTGAACAAACTTGAATCTACACTACCTGAGGATGATTCCACATGAGTTTCATCTTTCCTGGCCCAGCGGTTCTTGAGAAGAAGATTTTTAAAGATTTTTCCTATATATTCCTATGTAAAACTTGGGTCGGCCATTTTGGCCCCACCCTAGCCCCAGGGGTTAATTTTTATGCCCAAACTTGAATCTATATTACCTGAGGATGATTCCACATGACATTTCATCTTTCCTGGCCCAGTGGTTCTTGAGAAGAAGATTTTTTAAAGATTTAATGCCTATATATTTCAAGTAAAACTTGCTGTCGTCTTTTGGCCCCACTCTAGCCCCGGGGGTATGAGTTAAAATAAATGTGTTACCTGGGGATGATTCCACATGAGTTTCATCTTTCCTGGCCCAGTGGTCACTTTAAAAAAAAATATTTTAAAGATTTTCCTATATATTCCTAAGTATATATATTTTTTTGGCCCCATTTCTAGTTCTTGTCATGATTTTTGAACAAATTCGAATCTACACTACCTGAGGATAATTCCACATAAGTTTCATCTTTCCTGGCCCTGTGGTTTTTGAGAAGAAGATTTTTAAAGATATTTCCTATATATTCCTATGTAAAACTTGGGTCGGCCATTTTGGCCCCACACTAGCCCCTGGTGTCATGATTTGAACAAACTTGAATCTGCACTACCTGAGGATGATTCCATGTGAGTTTCATCTTTCCTGGCCCAGTGGTTCTTGAGAAGAAGATTTTTTAAAAATACCATTAATTTTCTCTAATTCATAATTATCTCCCCTTGGAAAAGGGCGTGGCCCTTCATTTGAACAAACTTGAATCCCCTTTACCTAAGGATGCTTTGTGGCAAGTTTGGTTGAAATTGGCCCAGCGGTTCTTGAGAAGAAGTCGATAATGTTAAAAGTTTACGGACAAAACAGACAGACGGACGCCGGACAAAATGTGATCAGAAAAGCTCACTTGAGCCTTCGGCTCAGGTGCATTTAATGGGCACTGTTTAACCAGTTATATTTGGATTAGTTAATATATGGTTTTCATTGCATGTGGCCTATTTATGAGCGGGGAACATCAACCTGAATGCATATCTTGTGACTGTGCCATAACTTTAAATCATATACTTTTAGAATGTTCTGATTTCACACCTGTTCGAAATAAACTTTTTTATGGTATAAAAACGATGCATGATCTTTTTGCAAATGTAACTCCTAGCACTATTTTACAATACCTGCAGGATACAGATTTTTACAATAAGATTTAAATGTCAATATTTTTATAAACATTGTTATCTTTGCATATTTGTATTTAACTGTTTTTTTATTTTTAAATTCAAAGTCCGTCGGATGGGACATTAAATGGTGCCCTGTGTCAAAGATTATTGCCCTCTTGGCATGTAAAAGATCGTTTCTCTGGAGTTCGAAAAAGAGTAGGCTCACTGGGGGCCGCCAGAGAAACCCAAAGCTTTCAAAACCGTTCATACAATATTTAAATTACTCCGCCGAAATATGGCTGAAATATTGCCGACTCGGCGTAAAAAAGCAATAATCAATCAATCAATCATTGCATGTGGAATTTTGTATTCACTTGCTAGTAAGATCTTGGTTTATATTTATGTAGATATAGTCAGGATGAGTTGAGATCAGAGTTTGAAGGACTCACAGGAGAGAACCCAAGAGACATTTTGCTCCTGGCTGGGAGGGAAGAGGATTTTGATAGTTTGGTCATTTTGATTCATTTTGCTTTTGCACGTGCGAATCTGGTAGGGGCACCAAAAGGTAAAAAATGAGTGCATGCTTCCACTTCTGAAGTTAATAAAACAGTTGCTTCTGTTAGTATTAGTGGAATTGTGGCCATCTACCTAAGCTGCTACAGCTTCTAATTCTACTAGCTCATCTGTGCTGCAGCATCTAGCGTTTCTAGGGCATCATATTTTGATATGCTTCACTTTGTAGACTTTATAGAATATGGGAGATATATACAGTGTATATAAATATATATATTTATATATAAACATTGCAGATGAGGTATATGGGAACTTAGAATTACATTTTGTATATCTTTAGGTGACAAGAATAAGGAAACCAGATTGAGGGATATAGAGAAGATGGAATCCATTAAAGAAAAATCGGGGGAGGATCAGGTTAAGACAAGTTCGTCCCAATCATACGCAGGCGCATGTCCTCTTAGCTGCGTTGGAAACACTTGTTGATGTTGTATTTAGAAACTCTCATAAAAATGATTTTTTTTTTTTCGAAAGCATTTAAACATTGTAAAAAGTTTGAAAATTTTAAAGATTTATGTGGGTTTACTATGAAATTGTTTGGTTCAGCTGAGGATAAAAAAATTGCTAATGTTGTAGCTGATTGGCTTAGGGGAAGAAATATGAAGGGTCTGGGGTAGCTGAGGAAAAAGAGAATATTGTGCAAACTAATTACAAATATTTGGGAGTTTGTCAGGAATGCAGTCTAATCCTTATCCTAATGTACAATTGATGGGACAGCCACAGTTCCCCTTTTCACCTTATCCTGTGCCATATGCGGGGTACCCTGCCCAGGGTTTTGGGTTTCCTCGTCCTTCAGGTAGAGGTATGGGTGTGCGCCCTCGTAGAGGAAGTTGTTTGTTTTGTAAAGATTTGGGACATTTTATAGCGGATTGTCCAAAAAAAAAAAAGAAAATGTTTTGCATACAATTCCTTCAACTCGGGGGTTTCTAATGCCCTTTGTGATTTTTCACATGAGTTGAGGGTTCAGTATCTTCCTCTGTTATTAACTTATAAGCATCCTTTTTTTATTCATTTTGGATTTCAGATTGATTGACTGATTGATTATTGTTATACCTTTAGAAATTTGTTCCTATACAATTCTTTACGAAAAAAAGTCTAACATTTTTAATGTTTTGCTGAGCGGGCATAAAAAAATCGATGTTGGACCGCTGAGTGAGATGTTGGACCGCTCGGAGAGATGTTGGACCGCTTACGTCACAGAGTGGGCGGAGCTTAATCTCATTTTCTTTCGCTGGTGTTAAACAGTGATAGATCTCGTGTTACATCACGGAATAAAGTACAAAATACATGTAAATAAAAAAATAAAATGAAAGGTATAACAAAACATTTATTGACAGAGTTCTCGGGCAAAATGCGTTTTGTCGAACCCTCGAACCAAACTGTCTGCCTTCGGCCTAACGGCCTCAGGCAGACAGTTTGGTTCTTGGGTCCGACAAAAAGCATGTTGCCCTCGAACTCAGTCAATAAATGTATAATGTTCTACACAGAATCGGCAATATTTCAGCCATATATCGGCGATAAAAAGTAAATCATGTGAGCAGTTTTTAAAGTTTTGGGTTTCTCTGACGGCCCTCAATGAGCATACTCTTTTTCGAAAATCAGGGAAACGATCTTTTGCGTACCAAGGGGGTTGTAATCCTTGACACAGGCCACCATTTAACGTCCTTTCCGACGGACCTCAAAATTAAAAAAGTAAAGCTGTTCAATCGAAATAATTAAAAATAGTTTTCATTAAAATACATTAATTTAGATTTTACAGTAAAAATCAGTTTTCTTGCAAATACGTTAATATTGTAAACGGATATTTTGAAGGTCATGCATTATATGTATATTATTAAAGAGTCTACTACGTATGGGCGAAAAATCAGAACAATCTAACAGTATGTGTTGTACAGTAATTACACAGTCACAAGATATGCGTTCCTTGTTGAGTAGATATGAATGAGTGAACCTTGAATGTCCAATACGAATTCTTGAAATAATAACTTCATCCTGACGTTTCAAACCAAAATTAGATGATTGATTAACTGTGTTCTGTATTGCGTAAAGTTTATTATTATCGCAAAAATTCCAATATATTTGCTATAAAGAATTAATTTAATTTTTTACTAAAAATTTCAAATCAGTATAAGGAAATTTAAATTGAACAATTTCATACGGAAGTGCTTTTTTCGCAGCACTGTCAGCCTTAGTATTACCAGAAATACCAATATGACTTGGAATCCAACAAAATTCAACAACTTTACCTTGATTTGTGATATTACAGTATTTGGTTAAAATATCTAAAATATAAGGGTGATCAATGTTCATACTGCTTATTGATTGTAAACAGGAGAGGGAGTCTGAAAAAATTGTAAATAAAATATCACTAGATGATTCTATATATCCAAATGCAAGTTGATTTCAGAGTGAAGTGTTCGTTAAGAAGCAAAAATTTTGTCTTGTTATACCAGATTGGGAATTGAAGACCGGTTTTGATCCAGAATCTATTGTTCAAAGAGAAAAGGATGAAAAATGGGTTAATTACAGGGGTGAGAATGCTCAACCCTTGACTTGTGTGACTGCTGAAGACGTTGCTAAGAAAAATGTAGAATTTAATTTGGAAAAATTAAGATTTCGGGATCCTAATTATTTTTTCCCAGGAAATTTACATTCATATTTGCATGAGTGGGAAAATATAGATGCCCAAGGTAATGTTCTTGAATGGCTAAAGGAAGGCATTGATGTTAAAAAGTATTGTGGGTTTAAAAAAAATGTATATTAATGACAGGTGATGCTCTTTAAGTGCTCGAGTTTTCCTATTTTACCTAATACTTACTACCCGAGTCACTTTGAGAATGTCTCACTTAGGATACGTCAGATTCTTACTAGGAAAACCCAAGGATTTGTGCAAAAAGTTCAGGGTTTTCAATTACATATTCATGATTTTGTTAAAAATCACAAAGTTACTAAACCGCTTCCAAGAGCACAGAGAAATAACATTATTCCACACTTAAATCAAGAAAATACATATACAGTTAACTATTCAGATGAAGAGAGATATAATCTTGCAGTGAATTTAGTGCAAACATTTAAAGAACTCAGAAATTTGTATCAAGAGGATGCGTCTTCTTGGCTTCATCAAACAGTAAATTTTGGACCTCATTAAAAGGAAAAGATACAAGTACAAGTACGTTTTCCATTCATGTTTATTATAATAATGTTTTCTCAGTTTCATTATTCTAAAAGCAAATTAAACTGCCTGTCCGTTTGATTTATTAATTTATGTAAGGTATTCTATCGCATTTAAAAATTCTGTACTATTTAATTTATTATTCATTGAGTCTATAACTAAACTCATCTTTGGGTCATTTTTGTGTTGTACTTTATTGACTTTATCTCTAAGGAAAAGGGTCCCAATTAAGAGTCCACCTAAAACGAAGACTAGGAAGGGGGCTTGGGAACTGTGATCCCTAGTGGAATTTGTTGCTTTACATAAAGACTTAAATGTACTGGTTGGAAGAAACTGGTGAGAGAATTCTGTAAAAGAGTTAATTCAGATTTGAAATTCCATTATTGGACACAGAATGAAAGATTCCATGTGGACCAATCACAATCAAAAGTGAGGGTGACAAAAGGCTTCATGTGGTAAAACATAAGTCTCGTGAAGACAGCTTTATATTCACGGCCAGACGGGCATTCTTGCCAGCCGAAAACAAGCAGTCCATTAAACTGAGACTTTTTCAAGTGAATGTGGGACTACCTCCCTTTACATATAAATTCTATTTTCTTATGTGTTGATATCAAGAATGGTCTTAACCTTGTTCATCTGTATATATATTTAATTTTCATGATATATAAGTTATGTAATGTTATCCTGTTTCATTATTTTTGTTTTTACTTTGAATATTTGTTGATGATCTACAAACATTTACTTTACAATATTCACTTACGGGATTGTTATCGTTGAAATTTGCGAGGGAATCAACCCAAACCCTCACTGCACGTGAGTTTAGTTTTCGTGTTGACTCAAAATTTATCTATAAATCTCAACTCATCTTGGCATTGTTATTCATTATTATACAATTATGGACTCTTTTGGTGTTGAATATGGTTTGTTATTCACCAGAAAAATATTCATATTGACCGAGGCGAAGGCGAGGTCCATATGGATATTTTTCTGGTGAATAACAAACCATATTCAACACCAAAAGTGTCCATACTTGTTTTATTATATAGTCAGGATTTGAATATTTAAGACATTGAAGGCTGTATGACGACACCATTTTCATTTACAATCTTCCATTGTTGTAAATAAAAAAAAATTCCAGATTACTGTTTGTAGCCTCTCTGTTTTCCTTTCCGAGTTTCGCTATATGTAGACATCCAGATGTTAAAAAATAATCCTGAAATAGGTTTGAATAATTGTTTTCCTGCTCAGATACGTAGCTCGCTGCGGCCGTTGCAACCATTGTTTAAAAAGTTGTTCGATATATTGATTGTGACGTCACAATGCCGCTGCACGCGAATTGACCCTCCGGTGAATACTGCTTAAAATCCGGTGAATATGTAGTGTTATAAACTGTTTGCGTTTGTATAGATTATATAGGGACTATAAATAGACTATATAATAATATATTTCGTTATGTGTTATTTTCATAAGCGCAGGTAGGTTAAGGTTAAAACCAAATATTCAACTTGCCTATATGATATGACGTCATAGTAAGCTATATGACGTGAAGTTTAGAGATAAGAATTTCTTATAATCGATATCTAAGATTGATTTGAAGTCGTAAAAATTAATCGAAATGTGCAGAGGCATTATACAAACAGAATTTTGTCGTTTCTGGGTCTCTGTAGTTATCACAGGGGTTAAATACCAAACCCGTGACGTCATAACTGTTGATCATGCTGTGGCAGAGTGAAAGTGAAACGTTACGAAAATTCATGTAAACAAACACAAGAAATCGGAGTTTAAATGCATTTAGAATGAATATCATGTGTGATTCACGTGGGAATAAAGCTTATGAATAAGGTATGGTAATATACTTCAACAATTTCTTCGTAGAATTAAAGCAGGGAGGGTGTTTACTTGCCGATCGGCCTTTCCTCGGTCGTTCGTAACAAATAAGATGCAAAAGTTCAACACTACCCCGCACACTTTGAAATTTAATTTTTGTTTTAATCTAAAGTTCTTATTCTCTTGTTTTTGAAAAGTGCTGCTAGAATCGTATGGTTTACGGGAATTAATGCATTTTTTTCAATGTTATGAACAAAATATACAAATTTTGGGAAGGTTTCGTCAGAAAGTGTTGAATAATTATTTCTGTGATAGGACAGTAGGATTCTAGCAGCACTTTTCTTGGTACAGAGATTTTTTTACATATTGAATTGTATTATTGCAAATTGAAATTAATTATCCTCGGGGTAGTGTTGAACTTTTCACTTTTTCATTAAGGCATATTTTCTAATTATAGACGTCACGTGGTGACGTCGTGGTGAAGTGCTTCATGTAGTATAAGTCCCATTGAAGTCTGTAGAATGCATATTTTTAACAAAAGTTTTATGCTTGACTTTTCCGATTTATTAGTGTTACATAACTATAAAAAATCTTAATTCTGGTCCATGTGCTGCCTTAACATACCCGCGAGAGCTGGACAATCAGGAAGCAGCTTAAAATCAAAGTCATTCATATAACATTTTTAAAGATATTCACAAAACAAAATAAACTTTTAAATATCTCATTAATAAACTGAGATCAAATCAGAAGTCTTTGTCGAGACTGAAGCTCTACTGGTTTGTTTTTATAGCCAAGGAAGAGAAAAGCAGTTGGGAATTGAAACTGTACAACAGTAATAAGTAGAATAATGACTCTTGATTGAATCTCTTTATGTTTTTAGTGTCGTCTACCGGGTACATGTAATGTCATGTATGCCACCTTATGTTATTATCAGACTCAATCTGTATTTGGAGTAGCATTTTGAGAGTATTTAACAGAAATTCTTATTTTTAATAACCAAGGCAATAATGTTCATTACAGTCAAAAACCGATATACAGAATTGTGTATCTTACAGTAGTATACTTGTCTG
>NW_026921630.1:0-10217 GCF_032062105.1 Saccostrea cuccullata | reverse complement strand
GCAAAACCTGATAAACGGAAAACACGATACGATAGGATACACGCACGATACGATAGGATACACGCACGATACGATAGGATACACGCACGATAGAACACGATAGAATTGTAAAGAATAACGATGCGGGTACTGTTTACTGGACCTGTAGCAATTATGGTTAAAGACTAATATATAAAACCATAAGGCTACAGTTCTGAAGCTGGTATATTACTTTATTTGATGTGAGAGTATTCATTTGTTGGGAACTGAATGCGCCCTGAATTATTTTTAGTATACTAAATGGGTTGTTTTACACCATGTTCAGCTGCCATGAGTACTTTCAGTACATTGATTTAAGTACACTGAATGGGTTGTTTACACCATGTTCAACTCCAATGAGTACTTTCAGTACTTTGATTTTAGTACACTTCATGGGTTTTTTTACACCATGTTCAACTCCCATGAGTACTTTCAGTACTTTGATATTAGTACACTAAATGGGTTGTTTTACACGTGACTTGTCTAACTGGGAGGAAGAAATTTATTTTAAGGATGTGAATTTTACATATAAGGTTGTAGGAGTTTTCTCCCTTTAAACAGCGCTATAGTGTTTGATTGCTTGAAAACAGAGAATTGTTGAAGCAATAATTTTGCAACATGGTATTTTTTGTCTCGCGTCGATTCGCTACACTGTGATTATAGGATATCTTCCATTAATGTGATCAAAATTGAACTTTGAGTTTTTATCGTGAATCAATTTCTTTTGATGATGAGTTGATTTAATAGGAATGTGTTACAAGAGGCTGGCTAAAAATAGTTAAAACTGCTGTCAATTATCAAAGAGAGTAAGAGTTTATATGAAAGAATCTATACTTTTTTACTTATTTTAGGGATTTGTCAGGACTTAGAGAAGACAACATTTGTAGAAGTTAACAATGTTTCAGGAAATTGATTTCTCAGTGAACACTGTCTTTTACAAAAAGTCAATGAATTTTAAATCAAATTCTTCATGACAAAAATCTACCAACACATGCATATGATCTTTTCTTTTTCT
Source organism: Saccostrea cuccullata (assembly GCF_032062105.1). Classification (NCBI taxonomy): domain Eukaryota; kingdom Metazoa; phylum Mollusca; class Bivalvia; order Ostreida; family Ostreidae; genus Saccostrea; species Saccostrea cuccullata. The sequence continues at coordinate 9,184 of NW_026921630.1, read as the reverse complement.
ACATATCTAAAGCATTTCTTTGAATAAAAGCCTGTTTTAATTTCTGATTTTCTGATAGGAATCAATTTACATACAAGGCACGTAAGTTTAATTTTACTTTTAAAATCAGCATTATCTCTGTTTCTCATTTCAATTCATTTCTAGGTTTGATTAAATATAAAATTAAAATTCAGATATCCCTCTGAAAAAATAATGATTATGATGTTTTTTTTTTTTTTTGTTTTTTTAGTAAAAAAAGATCTACATAATCTAACAGGTACTGTAAACCATCTTTTATTTGCGACGACTTTATTTGGCGATTTAATGGAGTAAAACCAGTTCGCAACAATTAATTTTTGAAATCAAGCATTTTTTAATTCTGTTTTTAATAGACACAGAGACTTTAAGGACTGGTTCAATTCGCGATGATGAGGCTCTCGCGAATTTCGTGAAAATTTGTAGCACGCGAATAAAAGTTGGATAACATATGTAAATTGAATTTTTATCATGTCATATGAATGATGACGAAACAGTATTTTTTCTGTTAAGTTGTTTTTTAAAACATCTATTATTGCTCTCAGAGAACAACCCGAACCCTAACGCTGTGTAAAAAAAGTGTCTGTGGTTTTTGTGAATTTGGAATATAAGTTCTTAAATGCTGTTCATAATAAGATTTTATAATGAATTTCATAGCCGCTTTAAAACTTCAAAGTCAGATTGGTAGAACGATGAACAAAGTGGTATTGATTTTTTAGGAACGAAGGGAAGTAACGCTTACTGACATAAATCTTCCGGAGTTTATTGAGTGAGTTTGATTTTGTTATTACTCTACTTCCTTTTTACCAAATGGGAAACCATGGCAATGAAGTGTCAGACGACACTAAAAACGTGATCGTACAATTAATAGAAAGTGGACACAGGGCATCAAAAGATTCGAAATGTTAAAAGACAAACAATTCTACACTTTCGAAATTTTTAAGCAACAGTCACAATTTTATGCAAAGTTTCATTGTCGCATTTATGATTTAACAAACTCCTGCTGTTGAAGAAACTTATAGCTATGAATGTCTGCTCTAAAGCATAAAGCTTAGGGTAGATTTTTTTCATTTAAAAAAGACAGCATAGTGATTTATGGCACCTGATCCCATCTCTGATGTTTTTTTTTAGGTAATTCTTTGTTTTGCTCCTGACATGTTAGTCCGTTATTTATACACTGAATTGACGAGAGATAATCACGTGACTTTATCTGTAGTCAGCTGACTCCCAATATTTGTTACTAATGAAAGTAATTGGTCACGCCGTGCGAGATGGTGAACAAAAAGTGATAAATACATTCCCAATATTTGTAACTAATGTAAATAACTGGTCAAGCTGTGCGGGATGGTGAACAAAAATTATTATATACATTCCCAATATTTGTAACTAATGTAAATAATTGGTCAAGCGGTGAGGAATCGTGAACAAAAACTAAAAAAAAATACATGTATAAACTATTTTTTATTTGAATTTAAATAGCTTTATTTAATACCAATACCAACCGAGTACGTCTGACAATGACTTGTCTGTTTATTATACAACAATCCATGTACATGCATTTAAAAAATATACATATGTACAGAAGTTAATTTTACAAATCAAGTTTTTATTTAGATAAATTAATATTTGGTTGAATTTCATCATTGCTTAAATATTCATTCCTTACACGGCAAGAAAAAAATGGTTGCTTTCATTGAGGAAAATACCTTGGAAGATACAATATATAGAAATATTTCGTTAATTTTCTGGGATTCATTGAATTTTATTTGAATTCATTTCACAAAAGTCATGCAGAATAAAAAAAATAAAAATAAAAGTGAGATCACTAATGTCCAATACCTAACTTCCTTGTATATTTCTAGTGAAATACATTATATATCAACACAAATAAACTGGCATATTTGTATATGAATTCCTTCAAAGGTCACCTTTCTATAAAGGGCACTTTTGATGGATCCCGTAGGTGACTGCTTAATACAGGCTTGACCGTAATTACGATAAGCAATAGTGCATCTTTATTTTTTTTTTAAATATATTTCATCTCTTAATACAAAAAAAACCCAGTTAAATATATACAACAGACAAATTACATAACAAACATGAGACAACATGACATTATTACATTTTATAATAGATTAGTTGTTAGCTTTATAATACATGTAATAAAACAGACAGAAAAGAAAAAATGAAATCAGATGATGATATGTAAATGATGAATCTCTATTATGTGAACTACTACAAATATCAACTGACATTTAATCAACTAAAGGAATCCAAATGGAAAACTCTCTGTATTCTCATTTCTGTGGCTGTTTGTATGTTGTTGTACGGTTCTTGTCTGAGAGATTGTTGGTATGAGTATAAAGCAGCCTGGAGGTTCCCTGTCACCTGTTGAAAGATTCCCAGAATCTGCCACAATTTGTCTCTGAGTTCTAAAGGTATAAGGTGTCCCAGATCATAGTGAACTAGAGTCTGTAGATCATTTTGAGCTGTTTGTGTTCGCATTGTGTCTACATGTCTGTAGCACAAAATCTCATACATCTCTAGCATGTATAAAAGTACCAAGGGTGGTACAATTAAAAAAGCCCAGTGTCTCTGTAAAGCAGACTGTTGTTCAGGTATCAGTTCAGTGATGTAATGGATTCTATTGTCAGGTCCGATAACCCTTGCTACAGCCTGTCTCATCTTTGTAGACCAGGACTGTCCCCCTGCAGCCTCAGTATACATCTCTGTATCTACTTTAACCTATACATCACATATGGCTGTGCTAACTTGACCTTGATTGTCTCCATAATAGAAAAAGCTTCCATGTATCTATGTGTCTTGTAATAATGCATAGCTATGTACAGCATGTCTCTAATACAGCCAAATCTGGCTGCTAATTTCAGCATGTGACAGGACATTTTGTCAGCTCTATAACTCGGTTTGTTGTCAGGTGTGTAAGTTTCCATGTGAAATATAAAGGCAGTGTTCTGAAGGATTCTAGCGGTCATGTTCTGTAGCCAAAGGACTTGATACTGTGTCAGGATGGGTGATCCTACCATCTGTTGTATTTTATGTAGATATCTAATACAGAAATATATATCAAATGTGTGATGTACTATGTAAACATGTAGTATTTCACCAAATAGATTGCTATCAAACTCAACCTCAGAAATCAGAGTATGATCATATGTACAGATGAAGTTTCTGGGGTTATAGAGGACATCTATAATACAACATCTAATGGAGGGACTATGTAGCAGGAATTCTAAACCCTTTTCATACAACTCTAACAGTCTTATAAATAATTGATGTTTTTGACGCCATGAAGTTTACTCAGAAACATTTTGTTGCCTGGAATGAAAAAGTTAGGGCAGACCTCCTCATACACCCATTTGAGGATGAGTTTAAAACACACCCAGAACCCCCCCCCCCCCCCCCCCCCCATGAGATTTTGTGGACACAATTGAGGCATTATATTTTGTTGAATCACCCAGAAAACTGCTGTCTTCATGTGATAGGAACACAGTTATTTATCATCATCACCTACACAGCCAATTGTGCCTAACGTTAATTTAGTGTTAATCTCAATTAACATTAAATTAACGTTAGCTTGATGTTAGTTTAATGTTACTTTCGTGTTAAGTTAACATTAAAAAAGTTAACATTGAATTAACGTTAATTTTAAACGTTAATTTAACTTAACATTAATTTCATGTTAATTTTTAACGTTAATTTAACTTAACATTAATTTCATGTTAATTTTTAACGTTAATTTAACTTAACATTAATTTCATGTTAATTTTTAACGTTAATTTAACTTAACATTAATTTCATGTTAATTTTTAACATTAAATTAACATTAGAACTTGGGTTCTGTCTTTAAAACTAGAATTAGTTAATGTTAATTTCATGTTAATGTTAATTTCATGTTTATTAGAATAACTCGAGATTAATGTTATTATTCAAATTTGAGACCTAACTTTAAACAATACTTGCCAATCATTTTAGTGACATTTAATTAATTATTAAGATGTCCATATGTGGATACTCAAAACCGCCGAGGTTTGGGGGTTGGCGGTGGGGGGGGGGGGGGTATTGGCACTTGTGTCGGAAATAAATTTTTAACCCCAAGATATAAAGATAACAGTTGTGTTAGTATTATACCATAGGTTCAAAAGTATTTCCGACACAAGTGCCTTTGTGTTTGTGTAGGGTGTGTTACACGTGTGGGTTTGGGAAAGGGGGTGCTCTAACTGTTAGCACCCTCTTCACCTCGTCCATTTTTTCATACATTCTTAAAAAAATAATTTATCTAGACTTAAATTATAAGCTCTATGTCTATCTTTCAAAATGTCAACTTGGTTTTGGATTTTTTTTCCGGTTAAAAATGGTCCGTAACTTTTCTCAGAATCGGTATTGTTTTTATCGGTCGAAACTGTACGTCTTGTTTGACGTCATCGGCTGTAACAGAAATTGAAAACACAGAGGAAAAAGGATTTATCAAGTCTCTGTTAAAAGTAAGTATTTTGTAGGCTTTGTAATATTACGTTTTTGAGAGTTTCGTAATTTCAGAGGTCCCTAAATGTTTGAACTTAATGTACAGCAACATAACGCATAGTTATTCAACAGTCCTTGCAGGCTATCTGTATCTGTATGTAAATCGATTCGTTGTAGTATCCTATATAGGTTTTTCACTACGGTATTGTGTCGTAGGCTGTGAACGACGACGTGCAAGATCTCTGCTATGTATGATATTTGTATATCAGCATTACTTTTTTTTATTAGGTCTATTTATTGTTCAGTTGGTTAAATTTGTTTGAACACTGAAGCCTACCGGTACAGCTGTACTGCATCCCTACGTGCGATGCGGAGAAAATTCGAAAGTGAAAGTAGAAATAGTGTACATGTTAACAACAAGTAGAGCTTTTCAAAAAAGCTTACCGTTTTTAGCAATAATTTTAAACAGTAAACAGATCTACACTTAACAGGCCGTATATTTTTTCAATTTCTTGATTTTGTATTTCTAAATTAGCTTGATACGGACATTAGCCCTACCACGGTTGTCGCTCGATCATCTCCGTAAACTTTGACTGGCCGAGAGCTTTCGGCAAACCTTGGATGATTCAAACAAGATAGGGGAAAAGAATAATAACAAATTGTCAAGCCTGCAAGCAATAACTATAAAAATTTTCATGTTATTAAGAAATAATTACTGCTGATTTTGTTGTTCGTTTTGTCCTTTTTTAAAGAATGGAAATCTTGCAAAATTGTTAAGTCGTACGAAAAATAGATCATCAGAAAGTTATCTTCCTTGCTTTGAACAGCATTTCAACCAATGAAATAATTGAAAATTTTCTCATCATGCAATTTCTACCAATCACAAAAGAGAGGAAGTGCATAGTCCAAAGACTGTAAAAACCTTAACTATACAATACCATCTTTCAAGGAAGACGGTAATAACAATAAGTTGAAGTTAAACACGCAATACGATGTTTTCCCTGATTCTAACAGTTCATCTTTTGGTTTCATCATTATCGAGAAAAAAACCCGATTTGATATTTATTTTTATTGTATTTTAAACAGCTGGATCTTGGTATCACATCTGACTCGCACTTCTGAAATGGATCAAATCGGACTTTGTCGTCGAGACTCGGAAGAACCCAGCTGCGTAAATTATAATGCCAGTGGAACTCAAAACAGGTATTGAAAGTGGAACAAAATGTAAACAATTCCAAGAGTAAATGTAATGACAGTGAAATTTACATTCACACACCCCAACTGATTTTTTAAAATACCAGTTAATTACTTGTCACTACTTGACACTTGTCAATATTTTGTTCAGAAACATTTTATAAGCATTATTAAATCAAGATTTTTTCTTTTACTGCATAATACAGAAAAGATACTTGTATGCAAGACATGGAGAAAAGAGCAGACTACAGCCTCTATATACCATTCCTTGGTGCCTCCTTTAATTGATGTATTTCAGGAATACCATGCAGGAATAAAGGTTATTTATAAAATAGTATATACATAGTGTATTCATAATTTTCATTAAGAAAAATGTTATAAATTGATCTAGAGTTTATGCTAAAGAGACAAATTTAAAGCCAAATTGCTTTCACTGTACTACAAGTTTGCTTTGAATCGGACACCGCACATAAAATTTTGTTTCTATCTATGAATTTCATATATGTTGAAGATATTAAATTTCAATTAAATGATTTTTAATTATTTTTTTTATAATTGTAGTTTAACTCAGTATAAAGTCTTGCTGACATGAGCATGATAATCACAAGAAAGAGAATATATTTCATGACCTTAAGCAATCTTCAAAATACCAGGTAAAGTGCATTTATTCTGAACACATATATCAAATATTTAAAACCATTTAATATGTCACCCCAAATTTTTTTGAAAGTATACTGAACATGCAATGTCTGTTTGCCAGTCTCACTGTAAAGTAATATATATGGAAGTATGTAGTTTTTAAATACTAGTAGCTTTTTAGCTCACCTGAGCCGAAAGCTCAAGTGAACTTTTCAGATCATATTTTGTTCGGCGTTTGTCTGTCCATCTGTTAACTTTTCACATTTTCAACTTCTTCTCCAGAACCACTGCGCATGAAAAGATGGAACTTAAATGGAAGCATCCTCAGATAGTGCACTTTCAAGCCTCTTCAACCCAGGGGGGGGGCACAATGGACTTTCAGTCTTACTTAAGAAATAAGGTATTTTTAAACATCTATCCGGACATAAATATCGGTTGGTCATGACTTACAAGATTAAATTCCATAAAACCTGAAGGGTTTATAATGAATTTTATCTCGTACCAACCCGTATTTATAGCCTGTTGGATGTTTTAAAATAATACCTAATAAATTATATTTTCATTTGTGACTTATTCATACTTTATATTTGCCTGATCACGCTGTTTTTGGCTTTTAACATGCGAAATGCATTATTTTTCAAAACCAATGGCATGTATGCAAGGCACTGAATGCGTGTCGACCCTTTGTGACGTCACTGTGAAATTCCGTTGAACATTTATCAATACGCACATCTATGACATCTTGACCCCTGTAGTGTAGATTCAAATTTGATCCCAAGTTTTACATAGGAATGCATAGGAAAAACCTTTTTAATATCTTCTCCGAACTTATGCGGAATCATCCTCAGGTAGTGTAGATTCAAGTTCGATCAAATCATGATCCCCCGGGGGTAGGATGGGGTCACAATGGCCGACCAAAATTTTACGTAGGAATGCATAGGAAAAACCTTTTAAAATCTTCTTCAGAACCGTTAGGACAGGAATGATTAATCTCATGACGTGATGTGGAAGCATCCATAGATATTAAATGTAGATTCAATTTGTTCAAATCATGACCCCCGGGGTTAAGGTGTGGCCACAATGAGGGATCACAGACTTGCATAAGAATACATAGGAAAAAGAATCTTCTCCAGAACAGAAAAAAAAAATTGTTTTGTCAAATTGACATGATCTGCAAGTAGTAAAAATTTAAATTTATTCAAATAATGCCCCATGGATTGGGGGTTAGCAAGGGGTCACAATGTGAGATCAGGTAATGTGTTGGGAAAATCTTTAAAAATCTTCTTTTCAAGTAGGGCAAAATAATATATGTATGCTGTATTGTAATAGTGACATTTTCAAGTAATAGAAAATTTAAATCCCCCTCCCCCAATAAGTGTAAAGTAAGCTTCTCAATACTTAACTGATCTGTGTTTTAGCTAGCCCATGTGCTCAGGTGAGGAATGTGGCCAATGGATCTCTTGTTTCATTCATTATATTTTAGACAAATTTGAGTTTTTAATGTATTGCTGAAGTATTTTATTTTCATATAATTTATTATAATATATGTGTTTGCCTCTCTTCTTTTTCAGATTGGAAAAAGAAAGAAGATTTGTAGCATTGTATTGAATATGCCTGATTAAAAGTATTAATGGATGAATAGGTGTTATTCTCTTTTCTTCAGAAAATTTCAAATCGGAGGCAATGCTCAGAATTTTACAGATTTTGTTGAAAGAACTGATGGGTCCCTTTATCCTTTTGGATATATTCAAACTGAAAAGAAAGTGACACCAGGGATGAAGTCAACATGCAAGCCTAGCTTTCTGCAGTGCTACAAGGAAAAGTGCAAAATTGATGAGCTTCTGGTGTACCTTTAGAGAAATAATTATAATTACATGTACTAAGCTTCTGCTATGATGAAAGAACATGTATTTTTCTGGAAGAATAGGAAGGAAAATTCCAAAAATATGCACACAATTTTCATGAATTTTAACGTTAAATTAGTGTGAACTAATTAACGTTAATTTAACGCTTAACGTTTATTTAACATGAAAATAACGTTAATTTAACGTTAATTTTTCAACGTTAAATTCATGTATAAGCTCGATTGACGATAATCTAACGTTAAATATTTAACGTTAAATTAACGTTATTTTCATGTTAAATTAACGTTAGGCACAATTGGCTGTACTCCAATGTTTATCATTTCTGTTAAGATCAATTTGAGTAAGCCATAAACTAAGAATTGACAGTGGTTCATTACAAACACAATTTTTTGTTCTGCTAGGGAGAAAGAAATTGTCCATTCATGATCTTCATGATTACCTAGGGTATGTCCAATTGCTACAAAGTGACATCCATTTTTCACTATATCATGAACAATATGAGGCTGGGGCCATGAGTGACATCTGTCTATCCAGGGGGAACCAGAGGGAGGTCAAAAGTCACTGACAAAACAGGGGGCACTATCATATTCTATTGCTCCAAATGTTCCACTGGCACAGGGTCCATGTGGAGTAAGGTTAAAAGGTAGTGTTAACTTAGATAAAATGATCTGTCTGAATTTAGAACTAGATATATAATATCTGTTATTCATTCTAACAAACGCTCTCTGTATAACTCTGTTTGTACTTGGTGACAGTTAATAAAACAAAGTAAATCCTGGCGGACTATCAGAACAGTCACAGAGGATCGGTGTTTGTCTGTATGTGTTGTAATACTGAGACTGAGATAAGTCCCAGATCACACGGCGATTGTTTGGCCAGATCATATAGTCTATTTCTGAAACTCTGTAACTTCCACACATCATGATACTGTCATCATCACTAAATAATATTACTTGATTTTTTAGCATCTCCCTGATGTCCATCACATC
>NW_026921629.1:0-10082 GCF_032062105.1 Saccostrea cuccullata | reverse complement strand
ATATCCTGTTACGTAGTTGTATATTTCACAGTTGTAAAAACAAAGGGTTCATGTTTATAAGAGTCTTATCAATGCAACAAAATGATGAAATGACACTTGTAAAAAAAAAAAAAAAAATTCAATGAGCGGGGGGGGGGGGGGGGGGCCCAAAACCCCCCCCCCTGAATCCGCCATTGATATTTTAGTGAGTCATTGCTCACAGTACCTCTAGTTTAAATTCATTCAAACAAATTTGATAATGCATGTATGTTAAATCGAACATAAATATACGTTTTGAGCTTTTATTTTACTGTAATAGGGACTGATCAGTCTTTTTTTTTTTTTTTCTTTCTATGAAAACACTGGTGTTACAAAAAGGACGTACTGGCCTTTGGTAATATACTATAAATGTTAAGTAGATCTACATAAATATTGTTTAAATATATATCAATCTCATTCGAGTTTTGAAGTCTTTGTCTGTAACAAAGCTTTAAGTGAAATCCCTCTGTATACTAGAACATGGCGATATATCTTTTCTTGAACTCAATGTTTATCTTTTTTCAGAAATTTACAGAATTTTTTAAAGAAACATACAAAAATGTCTGTTGTAACAAAATAAAGAGGTGACAAATTAAATGCAAATGTAAACTCTTCGGTCTTAGTCAAAATCTATAAAGATTAAAACTTTAACAACTTACTGTTTCTTCAGTTTCGTCGTCCGAAATAGATTTTCTTCTCCGACTCGGACTTCTCTTTTCTCCAATGTTTGACGCCATTTTTAGAAAATTTAGTTTTCCGAGCCCGATTTAAAAGATAACGTTAAACGAGTTGACTCGATCAGTCGGTGTTTTCAACCTATTCTTATTTATTTACAAATATATTTCCATTAACAAATAATAACAGATGTTTTATTTGATAGTTAACTTTAGATTAATTACATTCCAACTTTAACGGGAGAATGTATAATCTAAAGTTAACTAGGGCCTATGGCTGACCTTCGACTCATGTTAATATATAGTAGTTTTACCAGTATGTTTAAATAATTAAGTAACTCTAATTTTTTGGACACTGATATATTGTCAATATTGTGACAAAATGTATGAAGATAAAGAACAGAGTCCCTCAAAAATAAATATTGTGAGCATTGCAAACATGGACCACTTTTACTTAACATCAGAGATGGAATCAGGTGCCATATAGTAGAGAGCATCTTCCGAGAGCTCCCTGTCATTATCAAGTAAACGAAAAAATCCGTAGGTAATTCAGTATGAAAATAATGGCATAACAATTTAAATCGCAAGTGAGTTAAGGCTAACGTTTCTATGCGACTGAGCTAATAAAAATTCATAAGTTGTATATTTTATGTACAGAAAAAGTTCAAATTGATTTTCTTATGCATACTTAGTACCCACAATATATTAATGCAAGTGCACATTATGGCATCATATTATGACGTCATTTTTCTCTCCCATATATACACATCAACAAAGCAACATCGGCGCAAGGGCATATCCTATTTAATTTAATTGCATTTATCTATAATATTAAGGAGAATATTCTTAAAATTAATAAAATTGCTGCACAAATCCTATGCACTTTTACAATCGATAAAAAAAATTTAGGAAACTTACACTGGACTGTGAATTTTTACCCTGTTTAAACTTAAAACTGCACGAATAGTAACTAAAAAATTGCAGTGCCGACATTTGTGCAGCAATATCTGAAATTCTTGGAATATCCTGCGTCTTTTTATACCTAGTTTCTGTATAACAAAGTAAGGTATGCCCTTGCGCCGAAGCAATTTTGTTGATGTTTCTCATAAACTTGTGTAGTAGAGGTCGATAACATCATAATATGACGTCATGATGTGTACTGGCTATCGTATGCCCTGGGTACCAAGAATGTATAAGAAAACAAGTCTTAACATTTTCTGTGCGGCAGGTAGAGAAATTATGGAATTTGATTAGATATTTTGCATAGAGACCTCTATATGTACTTAACTCACTTGCGATGAAAAATTTAGTGACCATTTGGCTTAAATATAGGTTGTATCTGCTAATAAGATATCACTGTATCGACCATATAATTTGTAAAATGTTGGCTTTTAATCAATTTGTTAACTTACGGTGCCGTGGGACGATAGAATTGAAGAAGCCCATGAGCGGAAAATGAATTAATACCAGGATCTGGTTGCAGATTGTCAACAACGGGGTTGGACAGTGTGGTGTCTCCCAGTGGAAGTTGGATGCCGCACGTGGTTTTTAGGGCAATCTGTGTGGAAGGACTTAAATGCGGATTGTAGGTGTAACAGGCACTGAGAAACGGCAACTCATTGGACGCCTAGGCAGAGAGGCAGAAGTGGCATCAATGTGTGGATATGGAAGATTGATTGTATATTGTTTAACGTCCCTTTCGAGAATTTTTCAATCATATGGAGACGCCACCACTTGCTGGTGGAGAGCTGCGAATTTTTGTCCATTGCTCGGCACTCAGGGCCATTGAGCTGCGAGGGATCTTTTTCGTGCCAGCACTTAAATATACTGCTACACGGGACCTCGGTTTATACGGTCTCATGCAAAAGGACCGGTCTCCATGTCCCACAGTGGATATGGAAGAAGAGAGAAAACAGTGGAAAGTGCAACACTAAGACTCTATGTGTGTTTGCTTGAGAATGAACATTTAATGTGTTGCAGCGAAGGCGGAGAGCTATTCCGGGATTAGACTTGATCACCCCAGTTGGTGTAGTGGACAACGTCGAAACAACCATTGAAGGAGGATCCACCTGAGGACGGGACCATGACACATCAAATATCACCAAGATGGATATAGATATTTCCATTCTGGACAACCAGTGACGGCCAGGAAGGTCTGGATGACGACTGTGAATAGGGCAGTGACAAACTGGATAGTCAGGAGACAGTCTGGACAGACAGGCAATCAAGGTTGTGGAGATTTAGCAATCCAAAGCACATCTTCCTTGAGGAGAAACTTTTAGAATCCGCTATACATAGAAAGATACCCCCGGGGTCGCGCGAGAGCGGGGGAGGATGAGCGACCTGTTTTGGAATATGTAACGGTAACAACACAGGGCCGACCAAGGATAGAGAGTTTGAATTTGAGCACATGTAGTTGTTGAAAGACCTTAAAGAATGTTTGTTTGTCTGTATGTTGTTTAACGCCCCTCTCGAGAATTTTTCACTCATATGACGACGCCACCACTTGCTGGTGGAGAGCTGCAAATTTTGTCCTATACTCGGCACTGAGGGTCATTGAGCAGCGAGGGATCTTTTTCGTGCCAGCATCTACTGTGACACGGGACCTCAGTTTATAAGGTTTCATCCAAAGGACCGGTCTCCACGTCCAACAGTGGGATTCGAACCCGCGACATAAGGATTAACTCCTAAAGCAGACTCTTTAATCACTCCGCCACGCGGGCGACCTCTTAAAGAATGAGTGGGGACTGAAATGAGCAGGGGCTGAAAATACTGTACACATGCGGAAAATGGGCTGCGCCCCTATTTAGCGACTGACGCAACACACAGGGCAACCTTGTGAAACGGAGGAGGAGGAGGTGGTCCAGGAATCTAACCACAGCGACCACAGCGTCCAAGTCCCAGTCAACGAGGGGGCAGCCAAGGGGAAGGGGTAACACCAGATGAGCAGACACGTTAGCCCAAGAGGCAGCACGTTGAATCAGAGAGGAAAGCAAAGATCAAGTGGCCAGCTAAAAGAAATAAGGAAGAATAGAAGATGTTTAACAATGATGTAGATGCAATCCTAAAAGCATCACTGGCAGGAGGAATAGACAAAAAGATCAAAGGCATTGCAACGATAATATACAACGTGGGATTGTACAGATTTGGAAAGGAAGTAAAGCAGAAATCAAGAAGAGTAGTGAATAAGAACAGGAGACAAAACTGGCAAGACGATTTAGTATATGAGAGAGGGGGAACGACCTGCATTGGTTGAATTAAGGACTAACATTAGAGAGAAGTTAAAGACCATGCCCCATAAGTTAGTCCAACTTACACTACAGCGCTACCATATATCAGACAGGATTCGGAAGCTGCTCATGAGTTACTTTGACAGGCTTCAATTACGGTTCACTACCTAGGACTTCAAAACATCGTGACAGCGCCTAGAAGTAAGGATCGTCACAGGTTGTACAGTATCAGTAATTCTGTTCTCTGCAGCCATGATTTAGATGGTGAGATCGGTGGAGAAAATGAGCAGAGGTCAATGGATGAAGGCAGGCGTGAGCCCCCTGTCCGAGTGTTCATGGACGATATGACAATGAGCACAAAGACCAACATAGAGCCAAAATGAACCTTGAAGGATATCATCAGGTGGGCCCGCATGAAGATCAAGCTAACACAGTCTAGGAGCTTCATAATGAAAAAGAGGAAAACCACAGGAGAGTAGTTCAGGGTTTGAGATGGAGATTATCCCATCAGTCTCAGAAAAACTGGTGCCTGCAAAAGTTCTTTGAGGATTCACCGAGTGATAAACAGAATGTTAACGAAGCCAGTAATCAACTTGAGAAGTGGATGAACACCATAGACAAAAGTGCCTTACCAGGAAAATACAAGGCATGGATATACCAGCACGATGTGCTCCCACGAATTATTTGGCCTTTTCTTGTGTATGATTTGCAAGTGACATCAGTTGAATTGATGTAGAGTACCTCTGAAGATGACTGGAGGTTTCAAAAAGCTTTAGAAGCATTGGTTTATACAACACAGGAACAAAGCTGCAATTACCACTGACGTCAACCATTGAGGCATTCAAGGTCACCGAGGTCAGGCGGTATCTGATGTTACGCGACAGTAATCATTCCAAGGTACGGGAGGCAAGAGTGAACATCAAGACGGGCAAAAAGTGATCAGCAAAGAAGACAGTGCAAGAGGAAGAGTCACGCCTGAGACAAGCGGACATTGTGGGAAGTGTGGCTGTAGGCAGGCAGGGAATAGGAATAATACCATTGACAAGATGGGGTACATCGTTGGAAGTGAAGAAGAGGCAAACTGGTGCGGTGGAAGAACACACAAGAGTGGTGAAGGCAGTTGGTATGAAGAAGCAGGGAAGCTGGTAAAACTGGGAACGTGCCCGACAGAAAAAGTTATCTTGGAACGAGATCTAGATAACAGAGCCCTAGAGACTGCAGTTTCAGCCTCAGTTAATTTATGACGTGTTGCCAACCCCAACCAATCTGACAACATGGGGCATGAAGGACGATCCAATCTGCTATCTTTGTGGTAGACCAGCCAACCTGGAACATATCTTATCTTCGTGTTCAGTAGCTTTAACAGATGGAAGATAACATGAAGACACAAAAAGGTCTGTTATTGCACACTTACTTGAAAAAGCAGGGAAGAAACCTCGGAAGACTAAGAAATAGTGAAGTTTGTAACTTTGTTAAGGTTGGTGAACAGAGTCGTGCTGGGGGAGTGGAAGGAGGTGGACTGTTGGGAACCGCCAGTGACTGGGAAATGTAAACCGATCTCAACAGCCGAATGCAGTATTCACAAGAAATAGCATCTACCAATCACAAAGCAGATATTGTTATTTTGTCTCCCGTAGTCCGGCTCGTTGTTATGCTGGAACTTAAAATTGAAGAAGCCCATTAGCAGAAAATGAATAAGTACCAGGATCTGGCTGCAGACTACTGTAAACCAACTTTTATTCGCGACGACTTTTTTCGCGATTTACAGGGGTTAAACTAGTTCGCGACGATTAATTTTCGCGAGCAAGCCTTTTTTGATCTGTTGATAATAGACATAGAGACTTTAAAGACTGGTTCGCGGCGAGAAATATTCGCGATGACGAGACTCTCGCGAACTTCGCGAAAATTTCTCGCACGCGAATAAAAGTTGGTTTACAGTATCAATAACGAGGCTGGAGAGTGTGGTGTCTCCTAGTGGAAGTTGGCTGCCGAGGTTTTGTAGGGCAATCTATGTTGAGGGCCTTGCGGATTGTAGGTGTAACAGGCACTGAGAGACGATAATTCATTGGGCGCCTGGTCCGAGAGGCAAAGTGACATCCATATGGATAAGGAAGAAAAAAGAAGAACAGTGTAAAGTGCAACACTAAGACTCCACGTGTTTGCCTGTGAATGAACATTTAATGTGTTGCAGTGAAGGCGGAGAGCTGAGTGGTTCCAGGCTAGGACTTGATCACCCCAGTCAGCGTACCTACGGAGGTTGTAGTGGACAACGCCGAAATAACAACTGAAGGAGGATCCACCTGAGGACGGGACCATGACGCATCAAATATCATCAATATGTATATAGATCTAAGTTAATGGTATATTGCTTAATTAATAAGGAAGCTGACGATAAAGAAGTTGATGTCATAATGGTTGCCATAAGTTTAGCTGTTGTTTTGTCATTAATGTCTTTACTTATCGTCACATTTCTTGTAACTTTTTATTTAATTTAAGAAGAGGTTTACTACTGGACAAGTATTACTGGATCGAAAAGAAAGCGGGACTAGGCGAATTGAATTTGATATTGAAAATTACTCGTGTAACTGATGGCCAGTTATGAAAGTAACGGAAACGATAGTAATTGACAAGAGCAACACTTGAAAACTACGCCAACCGTTTAAAAAAGTTTAACATTCAAAGTTGTTAAAAAAAACAAATCTTGACACTGACGCCAAGCTGATATCTGGATTATTCAAAAGGGGGAGGGGGGGATAAGGCGGGCAAAGTGCCTATAGATCGACAGACAAGAAGTGTAAAAATAAATCTCAATTATATCCAAATTTTATTTGATATTTCATCTATACTAAAGTATACTAAATGTAAAATCTCTACAATTTACAAAAATCCAACAAAAACTGAAAATATATGCCTATGGAAAAGCTTACACACACTAAAAAGAACAAAAACGATCATTTTCTCATACTTTAACAATTGTTTTTAATATGAGTGGGTCTTCGCTCCATTTTTTTGAAAGATAATTCTAAAAGTTTGCAATAAAATATACATTTTTGCTTTACAAAAACATGGAGCGAAGACCCACTATACCTTAAAAGTACACTTTTATGGCAAAACATTCGTATATTTCCGAGAAATACTTCAAGTCCATTAAGTCAAGGTTCATATCACAAACATGATCATCATGAGCCATGTAGCATAGTGGTCAGCGCGTTAGTCTCAAAGCAGTATGATTCTTCGGATTTTTATTACTGGGGTTCGAATCCCACGAATGCCATCTAATATTTTTATAAAAGAAACATTTTTTACGAGATTTTTTCTCTCTCAGAAGTTTTTTTTCCACATAATTTCACAAATTTCCATAATGAGAAGTTAATATAAAAATTCAATTCACATATTGAATATGATTTCTTAATATCTGACGCTATAGGCATTCTGCCCGCCTTGTCCCCCATCTTCTTTTATTTTTGTCTCCCAAATTTTAAAAATCAACATCATAACTATAGTGATTATAATGAAGATCACAGGCAAGGGTTCTACATTGTCATTCACATAAATATGATAAAAAAAAAGTTAACTGTTTTCTCTATACATATATTTTTGAGTTATTGATAAAGAAGAAATAAATTTGCTCAATAAAATCACAATTAAGAATTCACAGTAACACCTCTTCCTGTTGTGTTTTTCTTACTGGAGTATTGCAATTGTCTCCGGAGTTTGGCTTTGTTTTCCACTGGTTTGGAATATCCTGATGACGTCATACTAGTGGAGCTATTACTAAACAAAGTATCGGTCGGATCATCCACCACCTCGATGTAGGAGTGCAGCTTAGGTGTTATATTTAAATAATTACTTTCTTCTACTCTTTTGCTTTTGTTCCTTTTATTTTTTGAACGATTAGCTCGCTTTTGAGCACTTCGTTTGGACGAGAGCACCGCAGCCCGTGAAATGGAATTGTCAAGATGTAAAGATTTCTCTCTTGATTGGGCTCTCTTTCCGACATCGGGTTGATGTGCCGTGGAAATATTCATATATTCGCATTCAACGTCCATATTTTCGTTTTCAGATTCCATAATCACATTGCCATAAATTGGAGGTTCACTGCAGTCATCTGTCATGGTTAGCCTCGGTATGGCATACCCTGATGACGTTGTGCTTCTCAAATAATCAACAGCTTCCGTGGCCAGTGACAGAGGATAATCATATATGGTTTGTGATTCAGTTTCCAACGAAGAAAATTCGGATGACCTGTAACTGATTGAGTATTCAGCCTTCCTTTTTGGTGGTGAACTAAAATGAAAAATAAAAATTATAGATGCGATTCAAAGAGGATGAAAGGTAAAAATGGTTGGGCAAAGTTAACTCAAGATTGTAAACTTAAGTTGTGGGCGATTAAGTTTTTGTCATAAACTAAAATGCCAAAAGAACGTGTGTTATATCGGATGGTGAATAAGACTATAAAATACTAGTACATCAGTAATTAAGTACTGTAAGTGTACCTTTTCCTTCGATGACAACAGAACGTCACTGTGACAACAAGTAGTGCTGTGGACAAAACACCGATGATCCCATCTTTTATATAAGCTGTAGTGAAACAATCATAATTCTAATTGAAAAGTACGTTTACAGATCTTAAATTGACTTCATCATTGAGTTGAAGGGTCCAAATAATTCGAACAAGAAAGATGGTTCCAACAGCAATAGATTTAGATATTGAAGCTTAGAGATGTGGTATTATTTACAGAAATATAAAGGTGGTGCACAGGTGGAATAGAAACAAAGACACAGATATAACATCTGCAACAGAGATATAGAAATTGTACTTACCAACAACACCAACGAAAATTGACGTGATCAAGGAAGAGATGTTACGATATGTACCGACAACCATGACAAATGAGATGCAAAATTGAAACCCAACAATGGAGACGTCAAGATGGTATTGAAAACATGCTTAAAGTGATGATGTATCAATAAAATCGATGTAAACAGAAAATTCTAGAACGAAATACACAGTATAATGAAAATAGATATACACATATGTATATATACACTATACATTAAATGAAAAAATACATGTTTTTCGTTATATATACCATATTATGCAGTATGACATCAAGTTTAAATGTCATAAACAGAAAACAGAGATCAGATGATACAAATAACAGATGAGCAAAGACCCAAAGAATATAGTTAAGGATTTATACAAGTATGTATATATAATTAAATGTATAGATTCTACGGAGAATCATAAAAACCCTCATATATTAATGATGATTGACAATAGGACAGCTTCTCCAGGAGTTCTGGTGGTCCAGGTGTAGCATCAGTTGTTAGAGCTGCTGTGGTTAATGGAGACTTGGTTGTAACAGGTGACGGGGGACAGAAAAGAACCTTGACAATTGGATCTTTACCTTCTTTTCTGTAGTCTCTGACTGATAACGATAAAACAAGCATTAATGACGTGACTTGTAAAAACATATGTTCAAAAGAAGACCATTCAATATTTTTGTGATGGACAATTTGTAATGTATGAATTCCTTTTAATTGATTTTCATAATATTATTACCAGAACAGCATTCTCTCTTTCGAGAAATTTTTAACAAAGGGATCAAAATATAATATACATTTGGATGTTTTACTGACCACTGTATACAAAGTGCTAATCGAAAATCTACTTGATTTGGATCACTTGCTATATTGCTTTGGGTACTCTGATGCATTATGGGTAAAAAAGAAAATTCTGCTAGCAAAATATAGGTAAAAGTAATTTTAAGAAATTAGAAAACTTATCAAACCTTTATAGAATCAATGTAAATTTATTTGAGAAAATTTCTAAGTTGAAAAATGTTAGAAATTCGATACCATTCTCATTTACTAAGTTTAAATGGGATTTTCGCTCATTTTGAATTATTTCAATTGTTCTTAATTTTTTCAAACTATATTCTGTTGTAAAAGTTATTGTAACTTAGTTTTCGCCTCAATTCACCCACGAAACATCGTCTGATTTCTATGAATTACGCTTTTTAGAGAAATTGGGCTATTCTTGTTTTGAGTGAATGCTATACTATGTTTGCAACATATTTTTGCGATTGCTATACTTTTTTCGGATCCTTTTTGTGATTTGCATGAAATTAAGATTAATTGTTTTCTGATAAAATTA
>NW_026921628.1:0-101456 GCF_032062105.1 Saccostrea cuccullata | reverse complement strand
ATAGGTGTAGAACAAAAAGGCTTTGAAATCACAAGACCTTTCGTATGATATCAAGAAAAAGGGGCTGACCCCTCAAATTAGGGGCTCAGAGGGGCCAAAAATCTTTCATCTTTAACTCTTTAATAATCAATATTGTGTTCTAAGTATATATTTTGAGAAGCAAAGATATTATTTTAACGATATGCAACAATATGTCATAAAATTTTGATCTAATGTTGCGTAATAGGGGATCGCCAGGGGCCAAAATGCTATATTAATTATGCTTTACGTCTCGAAAAGGGGGAGTATTTTTATAAGCAATATTGAAAAAACATGTTCAGAATATTGGATAAAAAACCAGAAACTTTAAATTTAATGAAGAAAAGCTTAATGTCATTCTCTTTTAACAAATATCTCAGTCAAAATCACATCTCATCTTATCGAGAAATTCGACGGAAGACCTACTCGTTGCTCGCAACGAGATCTCATCTAGTTATTATTATTTTTCTTCCAACCGATTTTTTGAAAGCGATTTCTCAGAGATGGCTAGTCCGATTAATATAAAACTTTCAGATCTGAAAGATACTCAATTGATCTTAATAGGTTTTTTTGCTTTTTGATGACATCACTTCCGGTCGTGAGATATGGACGATTTTCTGATTTTCAGAGGGTCGGCTTGTCCAGGAAACTCCTCCAAAACGACTTAAGATATCGACTTAAGATTTTCAGTGCAAATAAAGGAAGGTTTGGTGAGTTGTAATTGGGTCTCCAAATCTTTCTAGCGCAAAATGCGCCAGAGCTCGGTAGGGCCCGAAAAAATATCTCAGAAATATCTCACAAAAGTTGACACATTTTGTTTCTTATCTTTATACCTGTTCATAATTTGTTAAATTATATTGAAGAAAAAATGTGCAAAATTACAAGATCTTTCATTTGATACAAACAAAATGGGACTGACCCCTCAAATTAGGGGCTCAGAGGGGCCGAAAGTCTTTTATCTATAACTCTCTAATGATCAATATTTTGTTATACACTACTGAAGCAAAAGTATTCATCTTCACAATTTGCAACAATATATGATAAAATTTTGCTCATATGTTACGTAATAAGGGGTCACAAGGGGCCAGAATGTCAAATCTTTGACGCTTAAAATCTCAAAAAGGGGGAATATTTTAAGCAATATTGAACAAAAGATGGTCAGAATAATGTTTTAAAAATGCATTCTTTGAATATTTGTAAAATGGCCCCATTAATGAATTGTAGGGGTAGCCCCTAATTATTTCCATTTAGCATATCTCCACAACGAAAAGAAATCTCTGAATAGGTGTTGAACAAAAAATCTTTAAAATCACAAGACCTTTCATTTGATACCAACAAAATGGGGCTACACCTCAATTTAGGGGTTCAGAAGGGCCAAAAGTCTTTTATCTATAACTCTCTAATGATCAATATTTTTTTATATATTACTAAAGCAAAAGTATTTATCTAAACAATTTGCAACAATATGTTATAAAATTTTGATCAGGCCAAAATAAAATTATAGTTTGTTTGGAATTGCCTCCCGCCTCATTGAAATGCCCCCTCCTGAAAAAAATTTATTGACCAAAAGTAGGAAGATTTTTTTTATTTAATCAATTTTTTTTTACCATTACTTATATCACATGTACCATACAAAACACCGAAAGATAGTGTCAGATCTATGTAAAATTAGGAATTTTTGTTGATGGTAGATACTTTTTTTAAAAGTCAGAAAATGTATTTACTTTTTACTAAGATTTTTATCAAAAATTTTAAATTTATCTTCAATTTAAAAAAAAAAATAATTTCCCTCCCTTCCTCCTGTGTCTGAAACCCTTCAGGCGGCAATTCCAAACAAACAATTTTTTAAGGATGGCCTCATATGTTACGTAATTAGGGGTCACAAAGGGCCAGAATGTCAAATCTTTGACGCTTCATATCTCAAAAAGGGGGAATATTTTAATAAGCAATATTGAACAAAAAATTGCCAGAATAATGTTGTAAAGAATATTAATACTTTGAATTTTTGTAAAACGGCCCCATTAAGGACTTGAAGGGGTAGCCCCTAAGTATTTCCATTTAGCATATCTCCACAAGAAATAGAAATGTCTGAATAAGTGCTGAACAAAAAATCTTCAAAATCACAAGATATCTTTCATTTGATATCAAGAAAAAGGGGCAGAGTCTTCAAAGAACAAAGTACGGTATTGGCCAAAAAATGCCGCTTGTCAGACCTGCTCGGTTCAAAACATTTTAAAAAGCTTAGGATTTGTAGAATTAAATGATATATAATTTATATACATGTCTCAAATGTATGCATTGCAAAAATAACGCTCAATAATGTACCTTTTTTAGCAGAACGTCAAGATTTTACGAAGAATTTTGACGCGACGTCATACATTTAACGTGTACAATAAGCGTAATTTGAAACTTTCAACTTTTCCGCTAGGACACAGTTTTTATTATATATTGAAGAAATTAAGTTGTTGATTCAATAATACTTTTTTCGTGGATATTTACTCTCATTTTATTTCAGGTCTCAATAAAAATAATATCAGCTATTTCTGTTAAATCAATTGAGAAAAATCTACTAGTGAAAATTATGTACTGATGGAAAAATTCGAGTGTCCGGGGCTGTCCTTAGTACCAAAAAAGTTCTATTCTCAAAAATATGGTAAGTAAGGTGCACAAATAGTTGAAAAAAAACTCGAATGTCAAGAAAATTAATATTTACATCTATTGGAACAACAGCATGGAAGACTATGATAATTTGATGTACGTATATACAGGAGAATTCCTCCTTCTAATGGTCAATTTTGCTAATAAAGATATTAAAACATATAAAGAAGAATAAGAGAAATTTCAATCTTGATTTAAAATAAATATCAGCCTAGTAAACTTTTAATCATATAATGGGTACATGAAATGTTCAAATCTGATTGTTTTCTGTGATATATTCATTTATACTCTGCTTGGTAACAGAGGAACACTTGAAATTTAAATACCCCCCCCCCTTCCCTCCATTATGAGTTGAATGAGTTCATATAATTTATAAATGCCTTACAATATATTTTGGTTTTAATAGAACTGTAAAATTATATTTAAGACTGAAAAATGAGTTATCAGTAAATGTGAAATTTTGTTTGGAAGGGGGATTGGATTAGGGGGGGGGGGGGGTTATACATACATGTAAATCGAACTTTCGGTTCAGACTGAATATCGTAAAAGCAGGTACTCTTTCAATTCGCTTTAAAAAAGTTTATAAAACCTGTTCGGAAACTACTATTGATTTACTTTTTAGCTGACAAATTTATAATGTTTTATGCCAATTTTTTTTTTATTTATAGTCAAAGTGAAACTAAAGATATTGTAAATGTTCGCGTTTTCTGGGACAACTCTCGAAAGTTTAAATATTCAATACTTTTTGACAATTTTGTCGGATAAGTAATGTATAATCACTCATGGATTTTCTTTTGAGAATCCCCACTTTCTAGCAGCCGATGACATATTTCTTCCAAATATATGTATTTAGTACAGTGTTCGCATATTTTATTAGGTTATAAATGTTTAAGTTGCTGGTGACACTTTTTTGTTGTTTTTATTTTTCGCAAAAATTCCTTGCTTGGTAAAGAATGTAGCATTAAAAAAATAGATTACAGCTTCCTTGTATCTTCATTTTTCTGACAATTGAACGTGTTGTATGTTTGATTCTCACAGTAAGCGAAAAGAATCTGGAGGGTTAATGTACAATACAATACAGACGAGTATTTCCTGTATCTAAAGAATATACTAAACATGTAATATATGTATTCTTTAGTAGTCCCTATCCCCAAACATACCTTTTCTTAATTTTAAGGAATTAATGTAATACATAGTGAGCAAAAGAAAATAGAAGAACACCAACTATCTGCAATCCCCTTCCCGGGAAGCACAGGCCTTTCATAATGGATGGCCCATAACCCCCCCCCCCCAGCAATAAATAGGTATTTCCCTTTCTGAGAGTGTTAAAACTTGGATTTCCTTATTGTACATGTAATTCCTTTGTATGTTCCAATTCACGCCATACCGTTTTCTTTCGTACAAAATGCATGTTATAAAATGTGGCATTTTATATCACATAAAAACATGTACTAATATACGAAAGCCCATTGAGCTCATTTTGGTAGGTAAAAAAAATAAATTTTTCGCGTTATAACGCGAAACTTTCGCGTTATAACGCGAAACTTTCGCGAATAAACGCGTAACTTTCGCGAATAAACGCGTAACTTTCGCGAATAAACGCGTAAATTTCGCGTTATAACGCGAAACTTACGCGTTATAACGCGAAACTTTCGCGAATAAACGCGTAACTTTCGCGTTAAACGCGAAACTTTCGCGTTATAACGCGTAACTTTCGCGAATAAACGCGTATCTTTCGCGTTATAACGCGTAACTTTCGAGTTATAACGCGAAACCTTCGCGAATAAACGCGAAACTTTCGCGATATAACGCGAAACTTCTGCTGTTTTACCAAGACATTTGCTTACATCTCAACTTTCTTTTGATTTTGTGATCAAGTTTTTTTTCATTACAATGATAAGCAATTAAAAGCTATTTTAAACTTGGACTACCTCAGGCTACAAGTTTAAGTTTTCTTCCTATTGAATCCATCTTTACCGTCATGGATGGTCTTTCTCAGCGCTGTTCAAAGAATTCAAAGATTATTCGAGTTTTCCAAAAGTTAATCTTCAATCCCTATTATTATAAATATTAAGATTTTGAATTTCGGGGAAAATCACCCTATCCGGCGTCTTTATTTATGCACTCTCTAGAAAATTTGAAATAATTTTATTTTATAAAGAACAAGATTTCAGTCTTGTGTAAATTGGATAGTAGATTTTCATTTGTCTCAGTTAAATTCACTATAGAAATACGATATCTGGAAAATATTGACAATTAATTCAAAGTGTACAAACTCTGCTGTATATACCTTAATAGTTTAAATTTTTGGTCCTAGTCCACGAATTTTTCTATAAACCCTCCGGATTAATTTGTAATTAACAACATAGAATTATAATTGTTATTTAAATAGCATCATATGGCCCGTCAAGCTCATGAAGTGATATACTGTTCATTTACTTTTCAGTTATGTTTCTATCGGGTAAAACTTTTAGTCAAAAATGATTGATTGCTTAATTTACTAGTGGTACAGTTGTGTATGCAGAATGTGTAACTGATTAAAAAACAGCCTGAAAAAAAGTTTCAAGTGGAGATTTTTCTTAAAAAATAATCAGTCTAAAGAATTTCTTGAATTTAAAATTTGAAAAACATGTAAAAGAAAAAAATCAATTTATCAATTGGTAAGGTTTAAAAAAAGAAGAAAATATTCTGATGATTAATCTATTCTATTCTCGCATCATTTCTCCAGTACATCTTTTGAAGAAATAATGTTTTATAAATAAGTTGCTGAGAGTTCCGGTCTGTTTTCTTGTTCTTATCTGTCAATCAAGATCAAGGTTCCTGGGTATCATTATATATGCATATTATTTCGCGAAATAACGAGAAAGTTTCGCGAATAAACGCGTAACTTTCGCGTTATAACGCGAAAGTTACGCGTTTATTCGCGAAAGTTTCGCGTAATAACGCGAAAGAAACGCGTTTATTCGCGAAAATTTCGCGTTATAACGCGAAAGTTACGCGTTTATTCGCGAAAGTTTCGCGTTATAACGCGAAAGTTTCGCGTAATAACGCGAAAGTTTCGCGTTATTACGCGAAAAATTTATTTTTTTTACCTACCAAAATGAGCTCAATGGGCTTTCGTACTAATATTTGGTAAAGATAGTGGAAGTAAAAAAAGTAGATACGACTTTTTCTACGTACATGTACATGAACTTCGTGATCACATATTAAGGAATGTGATTATGTGTGCTATTGGACTTAACGGATATACCTGGATTTAGGTTTTGAAATACCCATACCTGTGTACATCAATTCATAACACATTTTATTGCTGACAACTTGCAAAGACGATCTGCTTTCCTTCGAAACAAAGATTCGGGAGAGTTTTGTAAAACTTGTTTTGTTTCATCTGTATGACTCTCTACTAATCCGAAAATCCACGGATGAAAGGGAGGGGAGACTTTAGCTTGATCAGATATAAGCTGCTGGATGTCGCTGACCATTGTAAGATGTTCAGAATTCCACTAGCATGGGTACAAGTCTTTCTTTCTTTTTTTTTTTTTTTACCAAATTAGCATCCCCCCTTCCGGGTGTTGCTAAAATATGATTTCAGCTAGATTAAATCCCTTAAATTTCACAAATTTTATCATAAACGGTATATCTTATGCATATTTAATCCCTCATTATTAAATACAAGTTGATTTAGTTATGTCCTGTCTCTTATTCACGAAATGCGCCGACATAGCATTGACGTACGGCAAGTATTTTGCTTTTGAGAGGGGGCGTGGGTAGAATAAAATAAACTTACCCTGAAACAAAGATCTTGACAAGCGGTTTGATTTGGAAGGGGGATTAATCAAGTTAAAACATATCTTCTCTCAGTACATTTTTTTATATAACTTACAACTTTAGGCTGCCCGAAGGTCGTATACCGTGCACGGAGGTTTCGGAGAAATTGGCACTCGGAAAAGTCAACATATTTCAAAGAGTACTTTTACTTTTAGCAAGACTATACATTCCATATATAGAAATAGGCAACATGTGAACCCTCCGAGAGTCTATTCTTTCATGTAAAGTGACAAGTTTACTTAAAACTACTATGAAACAATAAGCCTACATGATTACAAATATTGACCGTATTTTAATGAGTAAATACTCATTTCTTCGAAGATTTCGTTTGTTTAATTTTTCCCTTCCTCCCTCTTAAGTTTTGAAGTTTATAGGTAACATCAAACGTACAATTACTTCCAGTCAGCCTTAATCACATTAACAAAAAGTATGTGTATGGTTGGGGGGGGGGGGGGGGGGGGTTCTATGACAATTATTGAGAAAAAAGCTTATCCAGTGTCTGAAAAAAGTGATGGCAAAATTTTTATATCTAAATGATTCATGGTGAGAAAACTGAAATCAAAAAAAAAATATTTGAAGATTATGATTAGAGGCAACCATAACAGGATAACTTTGCTACACACCTGGAATGGAACAATGATATTAAAATTTTATACTAAGGCCGCTTCAATTAAAGAAAAAAAAATTATATGTTTTGAATTAATTTGCAAGAATTTTCTTTGATGTTTCAGCTATTTAAATTTGAATTTCTTGATATACATATCATGCCACTGCAAAGCTGGCGGATTTCAGGGGGGAGGCTTTTGTGTTCAAAATATACATAAGATTTAATAAATCAATTTTTGTTGTGGTTGTGGGCCCCTGCCCCGATCCCAAACTGCCCTCCTTTCTACAAGATTCCTGGATTCTTCACTACATACATGTACATGTATGCATCAGCTGAATGTTATACATACCCGGGGTATGTCTTTACAGATAATGTACATGTATACACACACCAGTAACCCTTTTCCTTCCGCTTTTTTCAAAACCATATTTCTTTTTATGAACGTGATTAAAAAAATAGATGAATTTTTATTATATATGACTTTTATAACAGGAAAATTGCTTTTTGTGTGATTTATTTAGAATGTAGTATATTTGCTTGACACTAATTTTTCGTTCCGTTTTCCATTCCGCGTTTTAGCAAGACCCCCCGCCCCCCTTCCCTATCGACCACTAGCTTCAAAATATAAATTTGTGTAAACTTGTAATCTATAACTTTGGATGATGCTGCATGAAATATTTGCCAAAAAAAAAATTACATGTAATTAAATAAACATTTGTATTTGTATGTGCTAAATCGGACTAATAATGTGCATACTATCTATATAGTACTCGGCAACTTTTTTACTTGTATTGTTTTGTTGAACTCCTATCAAATATACTTCAGATTTATTATTATCATGAATATTATAATATTTATTTTTCACAAAAAAAGGCTTTAAAACATATTTAATGTTGGACCATGCTTTTAATGTTACATTAAAATGCTGTCGTATTCGATGCATATACATTTTATTGTATTTTTTATGGTTGTCATATTATTGTTCGGAGGTCACACTATGACTATAGTAAGACAACATACACATGTACATTGAGGAAGACTCGTAGAAAATATAAATATACTCAGGTATTTCCGATTTTTTTTTAAATTAATCTTTTAATAAATTAAAAAAAAATTATTGTGTTATTTCTGTGGAATAAATTGAGGTCTAGGATATTTTAGTACTGTTGTTCAATACTACATGTACAACCAACGGACACTATAGTCTAATACACTTGTGCAGATGATATACAAACAACATAAGTACAAGCGGCATCTTTAGGTACCATTTATTATTTGTTTTCAAGATATTTTGTTCATATTCATAGGTATTAATAGTTTACAATATCCAGTGATGGTACTTAAAATCAGAAAATCTCATTATGTATCAATTATGCGTCATTAATATCGATATCAGGAAATTTATGTCGGTAAAATATCTTTTTTCCGAATGTTAACATTTCCAAAATTCATATTGATCACAGGTGACAACCAACACTATTTTAATAGTGTAACTGCAATATGTAATGATGAACTTATATGCGGAGTATAAAAGTGGTTGTTGTATGTGAAAGGGTCTAATTTCAGCAAAGATTACTCATTTTTCAATATAATTTAACGATTTTACACGACCATTCCATGTTTAGCGCGCATTAGTGACGTCATAGTTAAAGATTACGTCATTTTTATGCCAGTAGAATTTAGTTCGCATCTTCCTTACTTCAAAGCATAACATCAAAAAATTGTACAAAGAAGATTAAAATATCGTATTATTTTCGGCGAATTACTGCTAATACCGTACTTTGTTCTTTGGGGCTCAGAGGGACCAAAAGTCTTCAAACTACAACTCTTTAATGATCAATATTTTATTATACATTATTGAAGCAAAAGTATTCATCTTAATGATTTTGCAACAATATATTATAAAATTTTGGTCATATCTTACGTCATAATGGTTGCAAGGGGCAAATGCTCCATTTTTATGCTTTACGTCTCGAAAAGGGGGAACATTTTTATAATCCACATTGAACAAAAGATGTTCAGAATATCGTGAAAAAAATCACAAACTTTAAATTTAATGAAGAAAAACTTAATGTCATTCCCTTTTAACTATATCTCTGTCAAAATTACATCTCATCTTATTCAACGGAAGACCTACTCGTTGCTCGCAACGAGATCTCATCTAGTTATTATTCTTTTTTTCCTTACCAATTTAGTGCAGAAGATTTCTCGAAGATGGGTTGATCGATTTGGTTCAAAATTTTAGAGGTAACGTGTCTTGATCTGAAGTTTGTACCGGCAAATCGATTTTGAAAAATTTACTTCCGGTCGGAAGTTATCGCCCTTAGATCGAAATTTAGAAGACCTCCTTGTCCGTGAGTAAACTCAGAAATGGCTCAAGCTAGAACGCCGAAATTTTCAGGGATGATAGAGGACATGTTGCCATGTTGCACAAATTTTAGGATATCTTCCGGAAGTGCCTAGTATGGAAGCTCGGTAGGGGTAAAAATTAAGTACACGAATCATGACTGATTTTTTGAGAGATTTTTCATCATATCTTTTAAAGTATAACTATTTTGTTAAAACACACTGAGCAATATTTGTGCAGAATGACAAGATCTTTGATATGATATCAAAAAAAGGTGCTGAGTCGCCATATTAGGGGTATAAAGGGGCCAGAACTCTTAAATCAATAACTCTTTAACAATCAATATTTTGTTATACATTACTGAAGCAAAGATGTTTATCTCAACCATCTACAACTATATATTATGATTTTCGTGTCGTATGGTACATAATTAGGGGCCAAAATACTAAACCTTTGACGCTTTATATCTCAAAAGTGGGAAATATTTTGATAAGTAATATTGAACAAAAGACGTTCAAAATCATGATTCGAACAAAATGCAACCTTTCATTTTTCGCTTAACATCCCCATTAAGGAGTTAAAGGGTTGGCCCCTAAATATTTCTTTTGCAAATAACTCGAAAACGAAAAAGGATCTCAATAAAGTTGTTGAACAAAAAGTCATCAAATTCATGAGAGCTTTCATATAATATGAAGAAAAAAAGGGCTAATCCCTAATGTTTGGGGCCGTGATGGGCCAAAAGTCGATTTTTTGAAAGTCTTATTTGTCAATGTCTTTTTACAGATTATGGAAAATCATTATTTTAGAATGAAAATCTCAATCAAAATCTTATCTCATCCTATCAAGAATCGGACGGAAGACCCACTCGTTGTTCACAACGTTGCTTGCAACGAGATCGTATCTAGTTCTTTTTTTTTTCTGTACAATTTTTGAGCAGAAGATTTCTCGGAGATGGCTCGACCGATTTACTTGAAAATTTCAGGGAAGGTGTATCTTTATCTAAGCCTTATACTTTTTTTTTTTTATTATTTTTTTAAGAGTCAAAATCAGCAAGCATCGAGCATTGAATGGAAAGTCAAAATTTTATTTTTTAAAAAGCTTTTGTTATATAAAATATTTTGTCCTAACCTATGGTAAAACAGAATTAAAAATTTTTTTTTGAACGTATGAAGGGACTGGTATCCAAGGAAATTCATTTCCTTAGCAACGGGCCCATAAATCCTTATGAAAATCAATGATTTTTAGACATTTTTCTATAAATATGTTTTCTGAACGTGATAAAATAAGGTATTTTGGTTACTTTATTTGTTAAAGGATGGAATTACTTTATTCTTAAAAAATAGGAAAAACAAAATTTCTGTAGTGATATTGTTGCCATGACAACGGGAAAAGAACATGGCGTCAATGCTTATTAATTTTGAAAAAATTACATATGTTTATCACTTTATATGCGAAATCTACAACCACTGCTGGAAAAATGAATGCTGTGATCTTGTTAGGGGTTATCTATATGTCATATCTATACAATAAAATTTGCAGGCAACTTTAGTAGAAAAAAGTTACAAATGGTTAAAATGTGTGACAATCTGGCATTTATTTAAGCTATTTTGTAGGGGTGGGGGTAATTGATTACATGTACAGTGCCCATTATATTGGTCATATTGGTTCTGATCAAAGCATACTCATAATTTTACTATTGTTGATAAATAAATGCACATTCAATTTCAAAAAGGAATTTTATATTCATCACAATCGAAATTTGAAAAAAAAGGGGGGGGGGGTTTATAGGAATCACCTTGTTCATCCCTCCATATGTATGTTAAATTTTTACATGTTCATGACATTTCAATGAAGCACCAATGAACGTTCATACTTGATATTAAGATTGCTTATGATCTGGAGATGTGTCCAAAACTTGACCCAAGGTCATTTGAACAATTTCAAGGTCATTGGTAGAGGAATAGTGCAATCGTTGCCCATTGTAATGGAAAGACTTAAAATTTCTTCTCAGGGATTGTTCTTGAGCTGTGGGTTTGTCATGACTATGACCATAGTTTATTTGGACATGTTTGACCTTGACTCAAGGACATAGCTTTTTCAAGGTCACTGCAGTAAAAGTGTACTATATGAGTTTGGTACATTTACATATTCTTATAACTTCGAATGAAGAGAAATCGGAAGTTTCTGCTCTACACAATTTAAAGGTTTTACTACCTATGACTTGAGTATATGTCATATTCATTTGGATATGTTCATCTGTATTGCAAAGTTTTAAAAAGGTTTTAAATAAATATTTGGACCTTTGTTTGTAATTAAAACATTTTATGCAATAGCAGGAGGGTAGGTATCACTTAATGAGCTTGCTCACAATAATGCTAGTTTATAAAAGAGAATCACTTTGACACTTCATATAATTTTAAAGTAAAACCATATCAATCAGGCATGTGGCATCAGTTTTGGGTTGCTTAGGGGGGGATGACACACAACGTAACCTGATATTCACTGAAAGCCCCATCCCCCTGAGTTTGGAGAAATTCCCCACTTTTTTTTCTTGCAGTTTTTTCTATGCCTACCCAACACCATGCACTTTCAAAATTGCCCTAATTAAGAAACAATATTTCATGACAGCTAAGATCTCCAAAAATGAAAATCTACAAGGGCTATTTATATATGTATATAAATGAATGTCTCAAACTTCAACTGACTCTAAAAAAAATTATAAGAATGCTATAAAGTGAAATATTTAAAATGAAAGCTTTGTATTAAACTAGTTCTCATTTTTTTCTCTCACAAAAATATTTTGTCAGTTTTGAAATTAATTGATTGATTGGGGGTATATAGGAATCAGTTTGTCCGTCCGTCTGTCTAGCCATGCAAAAGTGTCCGGTCCATATCTTTCTTCTAGAGGAACATTAGAATCTACTCCTCCACACAAAGATTTCCCATGACCTAAGGGTGTGTCATGACCTTAACCAAAGGTCATTTGGGGAAGTTCAAGGTCACTGGAAGAAAAATTTCATAATACGTGTCTGGTCCATGTCTTTCTTATAGATAAACTTGGTAGGCTCTCATTTCACACAAAGATTGCCCATGACCTAAGGGTGTGTCATGACCTTGACACAAGGTCATTTGGGGAAGTTCAAGGGCACTAGAAGAAAAATTTCCTAATTCGTGTTTATAATTGAAAAACTTGAATACACATCTGAGTTTGTGTCATGACTTTATACCAAAGTCATTTATGCAAGTTCAAGGTCACTGAAGAAGAAGTTAATAATTTGTGTCTGATCTGTATATAAAGTCTATTTTTTTTTTATTAGGCTGCGCCTTCGTTTCATTTATAAAAAAATAATGAGCAACTACATTTGCACTAAAAATGTTTTAGCATTTCTCTCTTCTCTTAGATCCATAAAATATTCAAGATTTAGCACCTCTAAACAAAACCCAGCGGGGGTATTTTGCCCCATTTGGACAGTTCTAGTTTAATATTGACCTTGTATTAATTATATATGATACATATACTTCAAAATGCAGAATATAAAGATATGTTTCAGATTCTTCTACTATCTTATTATGAATCTGCATGCCAAAAATTGATAGTCATTAGATTTACATCGATACAAAAATGATAACAGACAAACAAAGAATGTTACTTTTGGATTGAACATTTTTATTTGATCCACTTTAATGAATACAATTTATGGATCTATTTTCTGGCTCCCTGAGGGTATTACATGTACTATCCACTCACTTCCTGCATCAATGGGCCTGTACTGTAATAATGTATTCTCGGAATCTGAAAAAGTGATAAAATTAAAATGTAATAATATTATACAGCTTTATCTTCATTTACTAGGATCAATGTCTAGTTGAGCTTGAACAATGGTGATGAATGCTAGCATGATTATTGGAATCAATTAAATTCCAAGAAATCTCAATGGTTTATCATTTTATTTAAAAAAGTTAACGTTTCTACTAATTTAAATGTATTATTTACATGTTTTACCTGTGTTATTCTAATTATTAGCTCATTCAATTCTGTTTCTGCTTCTTCCCGAGTTTGACTTCAAAGTGCCGAATTTCATTCTAAAAACAGAAGTGAACAACACAAATTAGATAATAAAAAGGTCAACTGATTCTGGGTTTTTGTCATTTTGTCAAAACTCTAAATTATGTTTTTCATATCTTTCCATTACCCCCCCCCCCCCCCCAAAGAATAAATTGCATATAGATATTCATTTCGTAACATTTTTGTGCTTTCAATCTAATGATGCTTATTATTTGAACCTAGTAGGCTTAAATTAGTTCAGTGGTACCGGAGAAAATGTTAGCTGGACATGAATTTTCTTTTATAGGTAAACACTGGATGACAGCAGCAAAAAAGTTTTGTTTTTTTTTTAATTCATTATTTTGCTGTGGTATATTTACAATTCAGTTACCACTAGTACACTACTTTATACAGTTGTCTGTATCACAATACTTCCGAGGTAATCCCCTTTCCTAAACTAAAAATATTAAGTACAGTAACAGAGTTAACCCCCTTCCTCCTTTTCATTTT
This sequence comes from Saccostrea cuccullata, assembly GCF_032062105.1. Lineage (NCBI taxonomy): Eukaryota > Metazoa > Mollusca > Bivalvia > Ostreida > Ostreidae > Saccostrea > Saccostrea cuccullata. Next base: position 87,443 of record NW_026921628.1, on the reverse strand, counting down.
TTTTACGGACGCCCTAACAAAAGTCTTTCAATTTTACAAATATTTCATAATAGTGTTGGTTTCATAGATTCATATCTTTTTTTTCATGTGAAAAGCAGGTATTATCTTAAATGTTAAATAAAAATATCTTCTTTACAAAATTTTGATTTACCAGACTATCAATTTATGAATTATAATCATTGTAGCTGGTGAGCAACTTTGGTTGCATACATACCGTGAATACGACAAATCAAAATTATAAACTAAATTAAAATTAAACTTTATAATTTGTGATACAGTGATGTGACTGACCAACCTTTTCACGTTAGGTCCACAGATACAATCTTAGTTGGGGGATTAAATTTATTTTATCATGATAAATTGATATTATTGTTTAATATCGGCAATATTAGGGGGGGACATACCCCCTACTCTTTGTTCCTCGAGCCATGCATAATCTTTCTTTTTAATATTATAAAATACTTAAATAATGCTAACATATATAATCAATCAGAATTATTTAAATTAAAATGTACAAAAACACTTGATTGTCAAGTGTACAAATCTTACTGCATGATTAATTTATGCTAATCATGCTTTAGTAACTGTTGTAATGGTAATTGGAAAAAAAAATCAATCACTCACCATAATTAAGACCCATGAAAACGCCAAAACTGAGGCTCACACCGCTCCAAGTTTGTAATTTTCTACTAGTCTTCTGTACATTGTTATTGAAAACAATGTAAGCAAACCACCGTTTATTCCTCCTATGTTAGAGAGCTACACCAAAGGGAGGTAATTTAAAGCAAAAGTTTTTAGGAAAATATGGATTTAAATCAGTTATCATATATAAATGCTTTAGTTGCCTGCAGATTTTTTTCATGATTCTTCTAGAACAAATACTGTTTAATAAATATTTTATGTTGATAAGCTTTAATGTGGTTGTAGATTTCTTATAAAGTACTTCAAATTTGCTGTCTTTTAAAGCAAAATAAACCTCCATAAACTAGTTATATTTATCAAAAGGTGAAGAGAATTTCAAAAATCAACAGTTGCTAAAATAGAGTATATTTATATAAATAAAATAATAATTTAAAAAAGCTTTTTTTTAATGACTAGTAATAAAAAAGTATTTGTTTAACCATAATTTCAAGTGTCATGATAAACTACAAAACACGCTATCGGAAAGGCGCGTGGTTTCCATAGCAACAATGCGAAAAATTATTTTTGCTTGCTTTTTTCTATCATACTCTTTGTTCTGAAAATTTTTATATGAGTTTTAACCAAATCTGTTTCTATGCCACTTTCCACATTTTTTAACTAAATGCTCGATGCTTGCTGATTTTGACTCTTAAAATAAATTCCGGTCGAGAGTCATTGCCCTTAAATCAAAATTTTGAGGACCTCTTTGTCTGCGATACAACTCAAATACGATAAAAGCTAGAGCGCTGAAATTTTCTGTGATAATAGAGAACATGTCCCCATGTTGCAACAAGGTTTTCAAATTTTCCGAAAATGTGTAGTATGGAAACGGCTAAGGGTTGAAAGTAAGGAAACAAATCAAAAGTGAATTTTCGAGACATTTTGTATCATATCTTTAAAAGTATAGTCATTTTGTTAAAAGATACTGAACAATATTTGTGCAAAATGACAAGTTCTTTCAAATTATGTCAATCAAAAAGTGCTGACTCATCAAATTAGGGTTAAAAAGGACACCGAACAATTTGTTAAAAAGATCGATATTTTGTTCCTCCTAATAATCTTCAACTTTATATTATACTGTTGACGTCATATATTACGTATTTAGGGATAACAAGGGGCTAGTAATATTTTTTCCTACACCATTATCTCAGTGACTGTTCATTGGATTTTTATCAAACTTTCAGAAATGATAGGGAACGATGTTCTCTTGAAAATAATTTTTTCATTTTTTATCAATTTACTTCCGTTCGCTAAATATGACGTATTTTTGACGTTTTGGTGTAATACTGGTAAGTCCTATTCTGAAAAAACTACGCAAAATAGACATTTAAAAATTTCAGGAATGATTAAATGTAATCTTGGCATGTGCACCTGAGCTTTGAAAATTTAAGAAGACGTTTAAATTTTTCAAAAAAAAAAATTTTGTTCCAATTTTAAAATTTCTTTTACCATCAGATAGATCTTGGCAAGAGCTTTCCAAAAATGAATTTGTTTTGTGTTTGAGTACAATAATAAACAATATATACACTCAGGTGTGTTTAGGACACTTGAGTTTAAATTTCACTCTATTTAACCTGTGAGAGATTTCAAAACACATTGAATGATGTTCTCCATCTGTCATAATACTGATATGATACTCGATTTAACATTTGGAAGAAATTTAATTTTTTTCTAAAAATTTAAATTGCTTCCAAATGTTAAAACATGCACTATAAATCTATTTTGACAGATTGAGAATATCATACTGTGTGTTTTAAAATCTTTCAAAGGTCAAAAAGATTAAGATTTAAACAATTTAAATTTTTCAAAAAATTTAAATTGCTTCCAAATGTAAAATCGAGTACCAAATCTTTATTTTGTTATATGGGGAACATCATATAATGTGTTTTGAAATATCTCAAATGTCAAATAGAGGAAGATTTAAACGAATTAAATTTTTTTTAAAAATTTAAATTGCTTCCAAATCTAAATTCGAGTACCATATTTGTATTTTTATATATGCAGAACATCATATAATGTGCAGGGTTCTCCATGAGCTCTTTTACTGTGTTGCTCCCGACACAGTAAAATTTTCTCCGACACAGTAACGATTCAAATTTCATGCATGCGACACAGTAAAAATTTTGCCGACACAGTAAGAGTTGTGATAATTTGAAAATCTAAACACACAAATTCTCTCTAACTGAAACTTTAACAAACAATTCTACCGTCTTTCAATTCAAAAAGTTATAACACTTAAAGGGCTTCACCTTGAGTAATCAATTTTATCATTTAAATTTTTATTTCAACCAAGTGATAATATTTACAAATACTAAAATTCCCATTTCGCCTTAGTACTTTTTAAATTTTTCTAACCAGAATTTCACAGTTAAGGCGAAATGGGAACACACCATTATCTACTAGACCCTCGCCGGATTTTACGCATGACGGAACAAAGACAAATAAATTGTTTTCACAATTCAATGTACCGGTTAATTGGTAGTTGCAATAAAATACTAATACATTGTATAATTTATGAAAAATAATTACAGATGTCTTTCGCATAGAGCCACGGCTCTAGAATTATGTAAGCACTGTAACAGTTGTGTAAGTCAAACATAACATCGTATATACCGAAGTCATTTAATTGATGTAAATAAAATGCCGAAAATTTTGAAATTTCAGCATGTTCAAGAAATTCTTTGAAATATTTTACTGTTCTGAAGTTCTTTTTTTTTTTATTGTAATGCGGTAACTCGATCAAGAAACCTGATAAATAAACACGGCAAATCTATAAGTAGTTCGTCTAACGGTCAGAATTTCCTCTGCTTTTCAGAACGTTTTTTCCCTTTTATCAGTATGTTCGACCATGCCATTTGTGTAACGAATTAGTGATTTTTAAATAAGTGTGTGATTGTGTTATTGTGATTCAGTTGCGAATTTGTTTGCGAAAATACCGCGAAATATTAGTGTTTCGCGTAAACTCTGCACCACAATATAATCTCAAAAGATGGAGAACCCTGATGTGTTTTGAGATATCTCAAAGGTCAAATAGAGAAATATTTAAAGGATTTAAATTTTTCAAAAAAATTAGACTGCTTCTAAATGTAAAATCGAGTACCATATCTTTATTTTGATGTATTGAGAACATCATATAATGTGTTTTGAAATATCTCAAAGTTCAAATAGAGGGAGATTTAAACGATTTAAAATTTTCAAAAAATTTAAATTGCTTCCAAATATAAATATGAGTACCATATCTGTATTTTGATATTTGAAGAACATCATATATTTTTTTTTGAAATATCTCAGAGGTCGAATAAAGCTAGATATAAACGATTTAAATTTTTCAAAAATTTAAATTTCATCCATATAAAAAAACCGAAGATGAAATCTGTATTTTGACAGATGAAGAACACCATACAATGTGTTTTGAAATATCTCAGAGGTCGAATAAAGCAAGATTTGAAAGATTTAAATTTTTCAAAAAATTTAAATTTCATCCAAATAAAAAACTAAAGATGAAATCTGTATTTGGCTGATGAAAAGCACCAAACAATGTTTTTTTAAAAAAATTTTCAAAGGTCCATTTGAGTGAGATTTAAACGATTTAAATTTTTCAAAAAAAATAAATTGCTTCAAAATGTAACAAAATGCATTACATGGGTATTTTGACAGATAGACAACATCAGACAATGTTTTTGAAATCTGATACACGCTTGATTTCAAAATTTTTCAAAAAATTTAAATCGTTTAAATCTCACTCTATTTGACCTCTGAGAGGTTTCAAAACACATTGTATGATGTTCTCTATTTGTCACAATACATATATAATACTTGATTGAATATTTGGAAGCAATTTAAATTTTTTGAAAAATTTAAATCGTTTAAATCTCACTCTATTTGACCTTGGAAAGATTTCAAAACACACTGTATGATGTTTTCTATCTGTCACAATACATATGTAATACTTAATTTTACATTTGGAAGCAATTTAAATTTTTTGAAAAAATTAAATTGTTTAAAATCTCACTCTATTTGACCTCTGAGAGATTTCAAAATACATTGTAAGATGTCCTCCATCTGTCAAAATACAGATATAGTATTTGATTTTATATTTGGAAGCAGTTTAATTTTTTTGAAAAATTTAAATCGTTTAAATCTAATTTTATTTGACCTTTGAGAGTTTTCAAAAAACATTGTATCGTTCTCTCAATCTGTCAGAATACAAATAGTGACCTTAATTTAACATTTGGAAGCAGTTTAAATTTGTTGAAAAATTTAAATCGTTAAAATCTCACTCTATTTGACCAGTGAGAGTTTTCAAAACACATTGTTTCATGTTCTCTATCTGTCACAATACATATAAAGTACTTGATTTTACATTTGAAAGCAATTTAATTTTTTTTTTAAATTTAAATCGTTTAAATCTCACTCTATTTGACCTTTGAGAGATTTCAAAACACTTTGTATAATAATCTCAATCTGTCAAAATACAGATACAGTACCGACCGCACACAACCTAACACCAGAGTGAACCCGGAGCGGACCCCGGGTTCGCTTCCCGGGTTCGCTCGGGGTCCGCTTTGGGTTCGCTTTCAGAAATTTTGGGACTGCTCTGGGTGCACTTTGGGTGCGCTCCGGGTTCGCTCGGGGTCAGCTCTGGGTCCGCTATAGCGAACCCGGCGTTTGCTCCCTGGGACCGCTTTACGCACTGATGCGTGAAGCGGACCCCGCTTTCATCTCACCGCCAGTAAGCCCCGCCCCTTGTATATTCCAATACAGTAATGGTATAATTGTTTATCGATCATTGTTGTTTATGCGACGATGCGGACATGTAATGGAGAACACTGATAATTTTTTCTTAAATTCAACTGTACATTCCACATAGATTAACATGTACATGAATAATTGATTTCTCGATCCCGAGAAATTTAAACTAATTTAACAGCGGGTTATAAGGCATTTATTAGCTCTACTGGTCAGAGACCAGAAGAGCTTATGCGATAGTAATGCGTCCGGCGTCCGTCCGTCTGTCTGTCTGTCCGTCTGTCTGTAAACAATTTTTCAAAATGCTACTCCTCCTACAGTTTTGGTCTAATTTCAATATAACGTGGCACACCTGTAGACTACACTAAGATACATAATTCTGTGTATCGGTTTTTGATTTCAATGAACGGTGTTGCCGTGGTTACTAAAAATAGAAATTTCTGTGAAATTCTTTCAAAATGCTACTCCTCCTACAGTTTTGGTCTGATTTCAGTATAACTTGGCACACAAGTAGAATACACTAAGATACATAATTCTGTATATCGAATTTTAATTTTGATTTTGATGAACGGTGTTGCCGTGGTTACTAAAAATAGAAAAGACTGTCAAATTGTTTCAAAATGCTACTCCTCCTACAGTTTTGGTTTGATTTCAGTATAACTTGGCACACAAGTAGAATACACTAAGATACATAAATCTGTGTATCGGTTTTTGATTTCGATGAACGGTGTTGCCGTGGTTACTAAAAATAGAAATATCTGTAAAATTGTTTCAAAATGCTACTCCTCCTACAGTTTTGATCTGATTTCAGTATAACTTGGCACACAAGTAGAATACACTAAGATACATAATTCTGTGTATCGAATTTTAATTTTGATTTTGATGAACGGTGTTGCCGTGGTTACTAAAAATAGAAAAGACTGTCAAATTGTTTCAAAATGCTACTCCTCCTACAGTTTTGGTTTGATTTCAATATAACTTGGCACACAAGTAGACTACACTAAGAACATAAAGAGACTTTATCAACGATCATTATTCTATTTATTGCTTTTGTAAAATTTCAAATCCCAGCTGCTTAAGTACTTTTCTTTTCCTTTGCTATAAGTTCAAACCAGTAGAGCTTCAGTCTCGACAGAGACTTCTGGTTTTTCTTAAGTTATATCGAGAAAACAAAAAAGAGTGTTGAATTGATTTTCAGTATCGAATGGTGTACAAGTGAAACTAACTAACTAAATACCTTTTAAATTCATGCTTATATAGTTTTTTTTTTTTTAAAAATTGTTATTCCTTACGTTTTGCTAAATCGTAGTTTAAATGTTTTTTGCTTAACACCTGAATTATGATATTGCATCTATAAATTACATGTAACCTTTAGTACATCTGGTATATTTACATTTCATTTATTATTATTGTAGTTACACATTAAAAGTTCGTAAAAAATATGAACGTGAATTAGACTCAATGCCTGATGATACTTAACAAGATTATTCTTTCAATTAAGTGTAACTCGACAGTTATTTTGCGTTACCAACTCTTGAACAACCCACATAACTATGTATTGCTTACGCCGTTATTAATTATTTTTTCCCAATAATTAGTCCTAAAACATTTTAAAATGTATAATAGATCATAATTCATATGTTAAAATATCCCTTCTATATTATTTTTATCTAATTATTCTTTGTCAAGTATAGTTACGCCATTTTGAGAGAATGAAACAATGTACGATCTACTAAATGTTGTGATTAATTAGCGTAATTAATTCGTTCAATTATGTAAATCGCGAGTCACCTGAGTATACCCCGATAAACCAGACTTATTTCATAGCGGTCCGGATTTCTTTCTTAAATAGTGTTTATATATATTTCCAATTCAACATGTAACTATGTAAATATATAGTGTTTAGTTGTACATGTATAGTGCTAGTTGTTTTTCGTTTCTCTTTTTCCTTTGATCTTATGACTTTTTAACTTTGTTCTTTGTCCCGAGGAAGGGACAGAGCGTCCCGAAAACTGTTGGTCATTCTTAGTGCTTTATATACATCTTCCTGTACATGTATATTTAAAAATAGCTGCAGCAGGCTTATAGAAAACAATTTGAGTACAATATTGGGAGGATGACTCATAGAAATTTAAGTAAGTCATCAGGCTTTATTATTATAATCAAGTCAAATAATGAGAGTTTACAGTTATGATCTCTCTCTCTCTCTCTCTCTCTCTCTCTCTCTCGTCTCGATGTTTCCTGTATCTATTTATATTTAAATATTGGGCTAGTTAATATTCCTGAACTGTTAGTATCTTGAGAAAATGAAATTTTACAATAATTGTCGAATACCAACTATTTCTTTTTTCCTCTTTTTGTCAGTAAAATATTAATTGTAATATCAATTGATTTCCATTTTTATGCATTGACTGATGTATTTACTCAATTTATTTACCAAATGGACTTTCAATACTGGTATAAAAAAAAAATAAAGGAAATAAAAACGTAAATTTTCATGTATAATTCTACGTGGGAAATTAAAACATATAATTAATTAATTGCTTTAATAAAATAAAGGAAGTAAATATATAAATATAAAATACAACCCGGAGAATTAAAATAAATAATATCAAATCGTATTTTAATCATCATAATAGATTTACACAGCACATTAACACGGTTTGCTTGTATGTAGTGTTTGGATTTATATCAAATTAAATCAACACGTTCGATCTTATATCCTAATCGACAGATCAATATGCTATTTTGATTGGTCGATGCGCTGATTGGTTAATCGCTAATCCTGATTGACAGCTCCATAAAGAAATACCGAACCCGCGTTCGCTCGCTGGGACCGCTACTGAATTTGGGGTTCGCTCTCTGGGTCCGCCTCAGGTTCGTTCGGGGTCCGCTACGGGTTCCCTTGGGGTCCGCTACGGGTTCGCTTGGGGTCAGCCCTAGCGGACCCTGAGCGAACCCGAAGCGGACCCAGAGTGCGAACCCGGGGTGCACTCCAGGTTTGCTTTCTGTTAGGTTGTGTCCGGTCGGTACTGTATAGTACTCGATTTAACATTTGGAAGCAATTTAAATTTTTTGAAAAATTTTAATCGATTAAATATAACTCTATTTGACCTTTGAGAGGTTTCAAAACACATTGTATGATGTTCTCTATCTGTCACAATACATATACCGTACTTGGTTCTACATTTGGAAGCAATTTAAATTCTTTGTAAAATTTAAATCGTTTAAATCTCACTCTATATGAGCTCTGAGAGGTTTCAAAACACATTGTATGATGTTCTCTATCTGTCACAATACATAAAAAGTTCCTGGTTCTACATTTGGAAGCAATTTAAATTTTTTGAAAAATTTAAATCGTTTAAATCTAATTTTATTTGACCTTTGAGAGTTTTCAAAACACATTGTATCGTTCTCTCAATCTGTCAGAATACAAATAGAGAATTAATTTAACATTTGGAAGCAGTTTAAATTTGTTGAAAAATTTAAATCGTTTAAATCTCACTCTATTTGACCCTTGAGAGTTTTCACAACACATTGTTTCATGTTCTCTATCTGTCACAATACATATAAAGTACTTAATTTTACATTTGAAACCAATTTAAATTTTTGGAAAATTTAAATCGTTTAAATTTCACTCTATTTGACCTTTGAGAGATTTCAAAACACATTGTATGATGTCCTCCATCTGTCAAAATACAGATATAGTACTTGATTTTATATTTGGAAGCAGTTTAATTTTTTTGAAAATTTTAAATCGTTTAAATCTCACTCTATTTGACCTTTGAGAGATTTCAAATCACTTTGTATAATAATCTCCATCTGTCAAAATACAGATAAAGTACTCGATTTAACATTTGGAAGAAATTTGAATCTTTTGAAAATTTTAAATCGTTTAAATTTCACTCTATTTGAACTTTGAGAGATTTTAAAACACATTGAGTAATGTGCTCCATCTGTCAAAATACAGTTATAGTACTTGATTTTATATTTGGAAGCAATTTAATTTTTTTGAAAATTTTAAGTCGTTTAAATTTTACTCTTTTTGAACTTTGAGTGATTTTAAAACACATTGTATGATTTTCTCCATCTGTCAAAATACAGATGTAGTACTTGATTGTATATTTGGAAGCAATTTAATTTTTTTGAAAAATTTAAATCGTTTAAATTTCATTCTATTTGACCTTTGAGAGATTGCAAAACACTTTTTATAATTATCTCCATCTGTCAAAATACAGATATAGTATTTGATTTTACATTTGGAAGCAATAAAATTTTTTTGAAAATTTTAAATCGTTCAAATCTCACTCTATTTGACCTTTGAGAGATATCAAAACACATTGTATGATGTTCTTCATCTGTCATCATACAAATATAGTACTTAATTTTACATTTAGAAGCAATTAAAATTTTTTGAAAATTTTAAATCGTTTAAATCTCACTCTATTTGACCTCTGAGAGGTTTCAAAGCACATTGTATGATTTTATCTATCTGTCACAATACAAATATAGTACTTGATTTTACATTTAGAAGCAATTTAATTTTTTTTTTTTGAAAAATTTTAATCGTTTAAATCTCACTCTTTTTGACCTTTGAGAGGTTTTAAAACATATTATATGATATTATCCACCTGTCATAATACAAACATGGTACTTGATTTTATAATTGGAAGCAATTAAAATTTTTTTTTATTTTAAATCGTTTAAATCTCACTCTATTTGACCTTAGAGAAATGTCAAAACACATAATGTAATGTTCTCCAGTTTTCAAAATACAATGGAAGTCATATCGGTGCAAAATTACAATATCTGTAATTTGATATCAAGAAAAAAGTGCTGATTCATCACATGAAGGGCAAATAGGTCCTTTTTTAAAAAAAAATTATTAACTCTTTTACAGTCAATAGTTTGTTATATTACTAAAGTAAAATTGTTGATTTCAACAATCTACAACTACATGTATATATTAGAATCTTTATATTATATATTACATAAAAGGGGGACATAAGGGCCTAGAATACTAAATCTTTGACGCTTTACATCTCAAAAATGGGAAATATTTTAGTAATATAGAACAAAAGATGTTTGAAATGCTGTTCTTAACAATATGCAACTTTTCATTTTGCCCTTAACGTCCCCATTAAGGAGTTGAAGGGCGCTAAATATTTCTTTTGCAAATATTTTTGAAACGAAAATCTCTGAATACTTGTGGAACAAAAAATGTTTAAAATCATGAGAGCTTGAAGATGGTTTGAATACAAAAAGGGCTGACCCCACACATAAGGTCCAAGAGGGGCCAAAATTTATGAGCATTTAATGTTCAATATCTTTTTACACATTACGAAAGCAAAATCGTTTACCTCAAAAATATTATCATTATTTCTGAATGAAAATCCCAATCAAAATCTTATCTCATCGAGAATTGGACGGAAGACCCACTCGTTGCTCGCAACGAGATCGTATATAGTTATTATTATTTTCTTTACACATTTTTGTGTAGACGATTTCTCAGAGATGCTTTAGTGGATTGACTTGAAATTTTCTGGAATGATGTATCATGAACTAAACCTTATTTTTTTTTATTTTCCGAAAAATCACTTCCGGTCGGAAGTTGTCGCCCTTTAATCGATTTTGTAGTGACCATTTTGTCTGGACAAAAACTCAAAAATAACGAAAGCTAGAATGCTGTCATTTTCAGGACTGATATTGTAGATTTGCAACTGTACTTTTAAATCTTCCGGAAGTGCTCTGTATGAATTAAAGTTCGGTAGGGGTCGAAATCTTGGACACGAAACATGACTGATTTTTTTTTAGACATTTTGCGTCATATCTTTTAAAGTATAATTATTTTGTTAAAATATATTGAGCAATATTTGTGCAGAATGAAAAGACCTTTAACATAATATCAAGAAAATGTGCTGACTCATCACATTAGGGGCCGAGAGGGGCCAAAAGTCTTTATTCGATAACTCTGTAACGGTCAATACTTTGTTATACATTACTGAAGCAAAATTGTTCATTTTAACAATCTACAACAATATATTATGATTTTTATGTCGTATGATATATAATTAGGGGCAAGAATGCTAAATCTTTGACACTTTATATCTCGAAAATGAAAAATATTTTGATAAGTAAAATTGAACAAAATATGTTCAAAATAATGATCTGAACAATATTCAACCTTTCATTTTTCGCTAAACGTTCCCATTAGGCAATTGAAGGGTTGGCCCCTAAATATTTCTTTTGCAAATAACTCTAAAACAAAAAAGAATCCCTGAATAGTTGTTGAACAAAAAGTGTTCAAAGTCCTAAAAGCTTTAAGATGAAATCAAAAAAAGGGGCTGGGCATAAAAATTAGGGGCCAAAAGTCTTCAATCAATTACTCTTTATCAATTAATATTTTGTAATATATGACTAAAGCAAAGATGTTTATCTCAACGATCTACAAATACATATTATGATTTTTATGTCATATAGTACATAATTAGGGGCCACAAGGGGCCAGAATGCTAATTCTTTGACGCTTCATATCTCGAAAGTGAGAAATATATTGATAAGTTATATTGAATAAAAGATGTTCAAAATAATATTCTGAACAATATGCAACCTTTCATTTTTCGCTAAACGTCCCCATTAAGGAGTTGAAAGGTTGACCCCTAAATATTTCTTTTGTTAATAACTCGAAAACAACAAAGAATCTCTGAATAGTTGTTGAACACAAAGTGTTCAAAATCCTAAGAGCTTTGAGATGAAATCAAGAATAAGGGGCTGGGCTCTCAATTTAGGGGCCAAAAGGGGCCAAAAGTCTTCAATCAATACCTCTTTATCAGTTAAATTTTTGTTATACATTACTGAAGCAAAGATGTTTATCTCTGTAATCATATGTTACGTAATTAGGGGCCATAAGGGGCCGGAATACTGAAACTTTGACGCTTCATATCATAAAAAGAGGGAACATTTTGATAAGCAATATTGAAGAAAAGATGGTCAAAATAATATTCTAAACAATATGCGTACTTTGAATTTTTGTAAAATGGCCCCATTTAGTACTTGTTGGTTGGCCCCTAAATATTTCCATTCAGCATATCTCCAAAACGAAAAGAAATCTCTGAATAGGTGTTGAACAAAAAGTTTTTGAAATCACAAGACCTTTCATTTGATATCAAGAAAAAGGGACTGATTCGTCAAATTAGGGGCTCAGAGGGGCCAAAAGTCTAATATCTTTAACTCTTTAATGATCAATATTTTGTCATACATGACAGAATACATTACAAAAGCAAAGATATTCATCTTCACGATTTGCAACAATATAATTTAAAATTTGGTGATATCTTACGTAATAAGGGGTTGCAAGGGGCCAAAATACTATATTTTTAATGCTTTACGTCTCGAAAAGGGAGAGTATTTTTATAAACCATATTGAACAAAAGATGTTCGGAAAATCGTGATCAAAATTTAATGAAGGAAAACTTAATGTCATTCTCTTTTAACGAATATCTCAGTCAAAATCACATCTCATCTTATCGAAAAATTCAACGGAAGGCCTACTCGTTGCTTGAAAGGAGATCTCATCTAGTAAGGGTCTTCCGTTTCCTTCGGAAGACCCTACTGTTATTCTACTGTTTCTTCTTTTTCTTTCTGCAGGATTTTTGACAGGCGATTTCTCAAAGACCTTTCGACCGATTTTTATAAAACTTTCAGGTTAGATACCTTGTATTTACACCTATTTATACCTGTTTACAATTTTTTGATACATGCCTTTCTTTGTGAGTTATTGCCCTTTAATTGATAATTTTTGATGTCTCGTTTCCACTTAAAATCTCAAGAACGACATATGATATTAACATGAAAGTTGGAGAACTTGTAGCCAATACATTGTAGATGTGCAGAACGATAAAATTATAAGCTGATTTATTATAGCTCGGAAGCTATGCGATGGCAAAGTTTAGTAACTTTTTTTTCCTTGAAATTTTGCTACTTTTTGTGTAATAACTTTTGAACCGAAAATAATTTGGTAAGAAATATATAACAAAAGTTGTGCGTAATTACAAAAGCTTTCATATAAGATCAAGGGAAAGGGACTGGCCCCTATAATTAGGGGTTAATAGCTCATACACGTTATTTTCTGACAGCTAAAAATATTGGTATATTATGAAAAAGTTTGACTGAAATAATTTCGAACTAATTAAATCCTGTCATTTGATATAAAAGGAAATAAACTTCAAGCTATATTTAATTGTTTTTTATAAAACAAATATGTGAGAAATCTTTCAGGAACAAGTTGTCCACTATAGCCAGACAAGCCTTTACGGCATGTGTACTGTTTTATCTGAAAGATATAGTTTTGATTCGGTGTTTCTCTGTTTTCTTTTTATTCAAATAATTAAAGATATTGTGATGTACACAACATTTTTAGTTTAGAGGATTTTTTGCGGGGCCTCTTGTTTGTAAACAACACGCGGCATTGTGGGAAATGTGAAGGTTCTAAAGACGCGATGTACTAAAAACCTGATTTGACCTGATTCATAATTGTCAGTAAATATTCCAAACAATTGATATTTTGTATAGCATAATGCATAATAGTAATAAAGTCTTTAAATAAGTCATTTAAAGTACTCAATATTATCACTTTATTTAAGATAAAAACTTTATGTAAATATCAGGTCTTTAGTATATCCTGTTTTTAGTGCGTCCCATCGAAATCGGACACATGTTTACAAACTCAAAATGATGTGAAGTTGAACATTTTTTTCACCATACAAGCCGTATGTAGACATGCACGCACATTTAATCCGCAGCTACGAAGTACTTTATTAATTCTCTGGAGCATTATTCCAAGCAGAGTTATCCGATTTACAATTTCTTGTGTGAATTGTTTTCGAGGAAATCCCGACTGTACTATTATGATGAACACTCTTGATTCTGTTTCGGAGTTCCCAGTGATAAATGTATCGAGTGGGGAAAGAGTTGAGGGTGACATTTTAATGTATGATTGGCGTGGACTATGGGAATGAAGGTAAGAAATTTTTAACCTAAAATTTACAAACCTTTGGCAGCTTAGATATATTTTATTTAAATACGAGGGCCGTTCAAAAATTACGCGGACTGTGCTATTATTTAATCTTACAGACGTCATAGAGATATGAAATTTCACAGAAATATGTATCTCAAAGATTCCAATAAATTTTGGTCAAAATTCCTGTATTTTAAAAACATTCTACTGAAATTATCGGTATATTGATATCGCTGATGGAGAGGTACGGAGCACGACAAAAAATCTGAAGCAAAAGAATTTGGAATCCAAAATTTAACTCATTTATTTTCTATAATTCGCAATTGTTTTCGACAATTTTCTCAAATTTATCTTTAAATTGTTCTATTATTGTGTATTTGGATTTCTGGCGTGATATTTGAAGTACTAACAGAAATAAAGTGATTTTCCTCTGATGCGATTCCCGTGAAAACGACTGTGAAAATGACGTCTCGTGAAATGACGGCGCACCACACTTTAGTTAAATTAAGTGTAATGCTCGAAGTATTGCCAACATTAATCCAAAATATGAATAATAAAACATGTAGTAAACTAGGGTATTCGTGACATTTGTCCACAAATAGAAAATAGGAATTTTAGACCATTAGATCTCTGTTAAATGGCTATACGGGAGGACGGGAAGAAGATTATCGACGAAAACTTGATCCGGACTACAAAGAATGGATTGAGAGTCATCAATATCATACTGTATCTCATAAGTACCTGGAGGTTTTTGGTTTTAAAACAAAAAAAAAGAATATTCTTTACTTGTTTAATAGATTTAAAGCTTGACAAGAAATGGTGTTTGGATGTTGAGTGGATAAGATAACTCAAACTGTACAAGTACTCTTGGGAAAATGCTGAGAAAATGAAAACTCAATCACATTTTTGTTATAATGACTTTGACGTCGAAGATTTTGCTGCTCCGTGACTTAATGGTATGTCATGAAGAATCACTAAAAATTGATACCAATTTACAACATTTTGAAATTAAATTTTGTACACCATATAAGTTAAGATTCTTTCATATTATGTGCGACATTTTGCCCGATTTTGTCGTCAAATATTTTTTCTGTGCAGCAAGTCCGCGTAATTTTTGAACGGCCCTCGTATATGTGAACATGTAATTTCAACAAGACTCGCATTCAAAGTCATACTTTAATTCTCATTACTCTTATTGGTACAGTGTATATTCTTCAACTACATGTAATATGTTAATGGTGCGACTATTAGGGTGAGGTCAGATACTTATTCACTTTAAATTAGCTCAGGTTTTTCAAACTGGACTTGACATTTGATGCATCAATGCCCTGTTCACACTGAGAGTTTAATTCAAATAAGTTTAATTTTATCAAATTAATTGACTGCGCATTAAATTACTTCGCATTAGCTTTGTGTGAACACTAAGGAAAGCTAATTCGAATCAAATTTTGAGGCATGCGTAATGGCAAAATTAAGTCAAATGCTACATGTTTATGTTCAGCTTTAATTTTGAAAGAAAAACTAAGGAAAACAGTGTTAATCACTAGAATGTTTCTAGAGACACTGTGCTATTATGTCAAATACATCTGCTTCTGCTAAAGGTGAAATGATTTGTAAATGATGTCATAAAAGCCTTACTGACGCCTGAATGTAGAAGTAAAATTTTAAATTTGCATTTGTTTACTTTACCTGTCATGTAAACATAGTTTTATTCGCATTTGTTTGTTATTCGCGTTAGTTTAATTCGCGATAATTTACTGTGAATTAAACTCTTCATGTGAACAGGGCACTAGACTTTGAAGTCACATGACGTCGCAGTGTAAGTTAGGCCTACATTACCAGTCTAAAGCTTTAAAAGTGCTGACTTGAATGAAGAATGTTTATTTTCACTATTTATCTGTAATTTATCCATTAAATCAAGGTGAGCTTCTTTTTTGGAAACTTTTGGTCATTATCTTGCAAAAATGTAGCTTGTATATTGTTTAACGTCCCTCTTGAGAATTTTTCACTCATATAGAGACGCCACCACTTGCCGGTGGAGAGCTGCAAATTTTTGTTCTATGCTTGGCACTCAGGGCCACCAAGCAGGGAGGGATCTTTTTCGTGCCAACACGTACTGCGACAGGGGACTTCTGTTTATACGGTCTCATCCAAAGGACTGGTCTCCACGTTCCACAGTGGGATTCGAACCCGCGACGTAAGGATTAACTCCTAACTTTGCAACTCTAGAGCAGATGCTCTAACCACTGCGCCACGCGGGCAACTATAAATACGAGGGCCGTTCAAAAATTACGCGGACTTGCTGCACAGAAAAAATATTTGACGACAAAATCGGGCAAAATGTCGCACATAATATGAAAGAATCTTAACTTATATGGTGTACAAAATTTAATTTCAAAATGTTGTAAATTGGTATCAATTTTTAGTGATTCTTCATGACATACCATTAAGTCACGGAGCAGCAAAATCTTCGACGTCAAAGTCATTATAACAAAAATGTGATTGAGTTTTCATTTTCTCAGCATTTTCCCAAGAGTACTTGTACAGTTTGAGTTATCTTATCCACTCAACATCCAAACACCATTTCTTGTCAAGCTTTAAATCTATTAAACAAGTAAAGAATATTCTTTTTTTGTTTTAAAACCAAAAACCTGCAGGTACTTATGAGATATAGTATGATATTGATGACTCTCAATCCATTCTTTGTAGTCCGGATCAAGTTTTCGTCGATAATCTTCTTCCCGTCCTCCCGTATAGCCATTTAACAGAGATCTAATGGTCTAAAATTCCTATTTTCTATTTGTGGACAAATGTCACGAATACCCTAGTTTACTACATGTTTTATTATTCATATTTTGGATTAATGTTGGCAATACTTCGAGCATTACACTTAATTTAACTAAAGTGTGGTGCGCCGTCATTTCACGAGACGTCATTTTCACAGTCGTTTTCACGGGAATCGCATCAGAGGAAAATCACTTTATTTCTGTTAGTACTTCAAATATCACGCCAGAAATCCAAATACACAATAATAGAACAATTTAAAGATAAATTTGAGAAAATTGTCGAAAACAATTGCGAATTATAGAAAATAAATGAGTTAAATTTTGGATTCCAAATTCTTTTGCTTCAGATTTTTTGTCGTGCTCCGTACCTCTCCATCAGCGATATCAATATACCGATAATTTCAGTAGAATGTTTTTAAAATACAGGAATTTTGACCAAAATTTATTGGAATCTTTGAGATACATATTTCTGTGAAATTTCATATCTCTATGACGTCTGTAAGATTAAATAATAGCACAGTCCGCGTAATTTTTGAACGGCCCTCGTACATGTAGCTGTTCAAACAAAGTCTTTAGTATCATAATTTATTGGCAAAAAATGGCACATATGTTGTTCAGTTAAATTGCAAAAGAAATTTATTTAAAAAATTGTAATAATAAAAAGTTTGCTTCTTTTCTGTGATAAACTGCAGGAATGGTTTGTTTGTTTATTGGCCTTTCAAAAATTTTTCAGTCATTTTATGATGCCACTACTTGGGATAGTAAGCTGCAAATATAGACTTGTACTCAGCACTTATTGCCTTTGAGAAGTAAGGGATTCTTTTTATGCCAACACATACTGTGACACAGAATCTCGGTTAATTTATAGTCTCATTGGAGTAACCTGTCTCAAGCGTTTCGCAATGGGATTTGAACTTGCGACCTAAGTATAGGCTTGATACTTTAATTGATAATGTTATTTGAGAATTTTTACTCATTCACTCATTTATAGATGTAAAATATATTGGTGAAAAGCTTCAATTTAGTCCTTTATTTGGAACTCAGGGTCATTGTCCTAAGTAACATGTACTGTGAGGTTTTTAAGGTCTCATTCACTTCAAATGCTGGGTTCATGGTTAAAGAACATTAATGTGTATATGTTTTTGTCTTAGGTTTGATGCAGTTATGAAAATTACGGTGTCCCGATAAGGCAACTTGTAAAAGTGTAACAGCGTGTTAGCTAGGAACAATGTGCTAATACAGTGTTCTCAACACTGTCAGGCTAAGGCAACTTGAAACAGCATGCAATTGTGACGACACAAAGCATGTTGCCATGCTAACACAACTATACACAATCTAGTATGTCTAAGATTGACGGCGTGGTGTAACAGCCTGCTGAAACCTTTTTACAAACGCACAAGTACAATGTCACCGTGTTGTCCTTGAAACACACTAGCCCAGTGTCAGAAGCGTGGTAGCGCATTTTACTTCACGCTAGCGTGCAAGTGTCTTAAACCAGCAAGCATGTTGTCATAGATCTAGTATCATGGTGTTTTAAATGAGCCGCAATGTTAGTTTGCGCTAGCTCATTGTTCCTTATGTGATAGTGTTTTGTGACTTCATTAGTACATTGTTCCTAATATGCTGTAACACCTTTACAAATGGCCTTATCCTGACACATAAAAAATCATAACCGGATACATGTACCACCTTTCTGTCTGATTAGTCGGTTAACAACTGTTAACCATTACCATTCCTAATAAATTTTGACATGAACAAGTAATGTACATTTCCTTTATTTGAAATCATGAAAAACTAATATGCTTTTTTATAACATCATCAAATGACTGCCTGTAAACCTATATTCATAAATATTTATAGTGTAGTTTTACAAATAATACACATGCAGAAAATGTGACAGTATCTTATAAGTTGCACTTAAAAAAAAAATTCAATAAAAAATTTCAATTTCTTTTTGATAAATGTGACTGTCATCTGAGTACTGAAATTTGATGCCAAGCATGACCATGATTTGCCAGAAGACTTAGAAGAGCATATGATGGGAGATGACAGAGAATAAAAAGCATAATGAAATTGAAACTGTCAAGTCTCAGTTTAAGAAGATGTCTTTAAATATATCATATTAAATTTTGATTTGAGAAACAGACATAAATCCACAAATATTAATATATCAATTGCTTTCACTTTTTCAAGAGAAATAGATTTTGTTACAGAATCTTTGTTTAGTTTGGAATAAATGTTCTTTTTAAATGTGTGTCAGATTCTGCATGTTTACATCTGAATTGAGGTCTTCCGTTTCCAAGGGAAAACATACCAATTCTAATGGTGAAGATGATAAAGGTCTGTCTTCAGCAGTAATATATAAGATCTAATATGTGTATTTTTACATAATAATAGAAGGAAAGTTGTTATTTTTCCATAAATAACAAGCATTAACATTTGTGCATGATTCAGCACAAAGGACATGTTGTTTCAAACATAAGATCAAAGAGATGTCCAGTCCCATTTCAAAGTCAACAAATCACTAAATCTGTATACAGTTTTGCTCATATACTGTTAATGTATTACATTTGGCGTGTATGATATTTGGCGGAAATTCAATCTTCAATAAGTTAGCGTAGATTTGATTTAGTACTGTCTGAAGTTGCTATTTATAAAAGTTAATATACAAGACATTTACCGATGTACTTGAATTAGCGTACTGCTTTCTGCCAAAATCGCTAAATAGACTACTTCGCTAAATGTAATATGTTACAGTAAGCTAAAGCTGTAGTAAATTTTTTTTAATTAAAATTCACCCTTCATCATCTTTATCTTAAATTCTTCAGAATTCCATTTTCTGTTTGAACAACAGGACAAATTTAAGTTAAACTTGGCACAGAGAATTCTTTAGTGTAGGGGGATAAAATTTGTTTATATGAAGGGCAGTGCTTTCAAAAGGAGATCTCTTTGTTGAATGTCAAAAGGAGATCTCTTTGTTGAATGTCATATTCATAGATTTTCACTGCACTCCTATTGAGATACCACCATTTGCCAGTGGAGGACTGCAAATTAGACACACACAACACATTCCTATGTATTTCTTGTAAAAGTATTGGTCTTCTTACTGATTGACAAAAAATGAAGATAGTTTATCAGTTACAAATTGGGTTTACTCACTATCTAATTATTCTGTGTAAAATTAATGTTTTTAAAGCAAATTTTAAGACTGTGATGTATCAAAACACTGATAGTTGTCTAGTATGCCATACTTCACTAACATGATTGTATCAAAGATGATATATGCCTACAAATCAAAGTTAGAATATGAGGGAAAATAAGTTTTTTGGGTACAGTTTCAATGCTGTTGGAGTGATTACCATTGGATTATTTATCCTCGTGCTCACTCCATACTCAGATTTTATAGCAATATGAGCTGCATTTTTGAGAATTTTATTTTGCTGGTAAAATTATGATTAATCTGTATGTAATCTAAACCATTATGATCAATAAGACCAAAATAAAGTTTAAAAATGTACAGAAGAATTATTTCTGAACAACCGAACATACAGTATTATATAAGAAATCATAATTGTACAGTATGACAATAATTCTATTTTGCTTCAATCAAAGCGTATAAAAAGTTCTTCCATAGCAAATATGAACAAAAGAGGATTATAAACGTTCTATTTTCCTGTCATTGAAATAGTTTATTACAAATTTGAAATATTTTTTTTTCCGATGTCAAACATGCAGCTCATATTGCTTTAAGAAAGGGTTTGCTGTTTGGGTCAAAGAAATAAAGAATGGTAGCAAAATTGACAACTGAAACATTTCACTTTCTGCTCATCGCTAAGAAGGAAGACCCCACTCGTTGCTTTGCAACGAGCTTTGCTCTAGTTATTATTATTATTTTTCCAACCAATTTTGTGCACGCGATTTTTAGCTCTATTGGTCAGAGACCAGAAGAGCTTATGCAATAGTAATGCGTCCGTCCTCCGTCCGCCTGTCTGTCTGTCTGTCTGTCTGTAAACAATTATTCAAAATGCTACTCCTCCTACAGTTTTGGTTTAATTTCAATATAACTTGGCACACAAGTAGACTACAGTAAGATACATAAATCTGTGCATCTGTTTTTGATTTCAATTAACGGTGTTGCCATGGTTACTAAAAATAGAATTTTCTTAGAAATTCTTTCAAAATGCTACTCCTCCTACAGTTTTGGTCTGATTTCAATAATACTTGGCACACAAGTAGACTACACTATGATACATAATTCTGTGCATCGGTTTTTGATTTCGATGAACGGTGTTGCCATGGTTTCTAAAAATAGAATTTTCTTAGAAATTCTATCAAAATGCTACTCCTCCTACAGTTTTAGTCTGAATTCAATATAACTTGGCATACAAGTAGACTACTCAAAGATACATAATTCTGTGCATTGGTTTTTGATTTCGATGAATGATCTTGCCATGGTTACTAAAAATAGAAATTTCTCTGAAATTCTTTCAAAATGCTACTCCTCCTACAGTTTTAGTCCGATTTCAATATAACTTCGCACACAAGTAGACTACACGAGGATACATAATTCTGTGCATTGGTTTTTGATTTTGATGAGTGGCAAGGATCATTTTTCTATTTATTGCTGTTTGAAAGTCTCAAGTCCCAACTGGTACTTTTCACTTCCTCTGTTTTAAGTATAAACCAGTAGAGCTACAGTCTCGACAGAGACTTCTAGTTCAGAAACGGCTCGGTCGATTTACATGACATTTTCATATGTAATAGATCATCAAACGATCTTGATAAGTTTTAAGTGTTTTTATGACGTCCCTTCCGGTCGTGAGATATGGGCAATTTTCTGATTTTAAAATTCAATTTTGTCTTGATTTAGTAGCGAAAACTGATTAAGATATAAACTGAAAATTAATTGGAGATAATACTTCATGATTTATAACGTTGCAGAATCGCCTTTTCGTGCGTTGTCAATACTTCCCGTCGCTACCGGAAGTGAATATAAAAAACGCAATTTTTCAATTTTTGTTTTGTAATATTTTTGTTTTTGAATTCGATAAAGACCCTTTTGCAGAAGCTAAATGTGTAATTTGTTTGAAAATCGAAAAAGCCTGTCTGGAGATATAAGCATTTGAAAATTTGAAGCGGCGATCTGAATGGCTAAATGGTAAGCGCGTTGGATTGTCACACGGGCGACCCGGGTTCAATCCCCCATGTGTCCAAATAAATTGTATCACTTTTTCTGCCTGATTTTTCGGTATTTTTCAATTTTGGACGCATTGCAAGTATATATTCTAAGGTTTTGAATATATGTTGCGTAATTAGGGGTCACAAGGGGCCAGAATGTCACATCTTTGACGCTTTATATCTCAAAAAGGGGGAATATTTTGGTAAGCCATATTGAGCAATAGTTAGTTAAAATAATGTTCTTAGCAATATGCATACTTTGATTTTTTGTAAAACGGCCCTATTAAGGACTTGTAGGGGTGGCCCCTAAATATTTCCATTTCGCATATCTCAACAACGAATATAAATCTCTGAATAAGTGTTGAACAAAAAGTCTTCAAAATTACAAGCCCTTTCATTTGATATCAAGAAAAAGGGACTGACCCCTCAAATTAGGGGCTCAAAGGGGTCAAAAGTCTTTTATCTATTACTCTCTAATGATCAATATTTTGTTATACATTACTGAAGCAAAAGTATTTATCCTCACGATTTGCAATAAGATATGATAAGACTTGGATCATATGTTACGTAATTAGGGGTCACAAGGGGCCAGAATGTCAAATCTTTCGTGCTTTATATCTCAAAAAGGGGGAATATTTTGATGAGCAATATTGAACAAAAGATGGTCAGAATAATGTTCTATATAATATTCATACTTTAAATTTTTGTTAAACGGCCCCATTAAGTACTTGTGGGGGTGGCCCTTAAATATTTATATGAAGCATATCTCACAAGGAAAAGAAATCTCTGAATAGGTGTTTAACACAAAGTCTTTGAAATCACAACACCATTCATTTGATATATAAAAAGGGACTGGCTCCTTAAATTCTGGGTTCAAAGAGACCAGAAGTCTTGCATCTGTACCCCTTTAATGATCAATATTTTGTGATACATTACAGACGCAAAAATATTCATCTTAACGTTTTGCATGATATATTATAAAATTTAGGTCATATTTTACGTAATAAGGGGTCGCAAGGGGCCAAGATGTTATAATTTTTATGCTTACGTCTCGAAAACAGGGAGTATTTTTATAAGCCATATTGAACAAAAGATGTTCAGAATATCATGATAAAAATCAGAAACTTTAAATCTAATGAATTAAAGCTTAATGTCATTCTCTTTTAACGAATATCTCAGTCAAAATCACATATCATATCGTGAAATTCAACGGAAGACGTACTCGTTGCTCGCAACGAGATGTCATCTACCAGGTAGTTACAAATGTATTATTAAGGTCTTCCGACTTCCCTCGAAAGACCTTATTGTTTTCCTTCTGTTTATTATTATTATTAAGGTCTTCCAACTTCCTTCGGAAGACTTTACTGTTATTCGTCTACTTTTTATTTTGTCGCCCTGAACCAAGGCGGGCGACATAATGCGATTGTACGCATGTTTTTGTTATACAGGCTATTTCTCGGAGATGGCTGGGACAATCTTCTTGAAACTTAAAAAAAAAACTTTCCTTAAAGGAGGTTCACTGGTTGTAGTTGTGTTGTGTGGTCAAAATGTGAGTTTCAAAATGGCTACCGTTGCCATGGAATCCTGCAAAAAGCGACGACTTTTGTCGGCGAGTGTTCTCTCTGGTCCCTTGAACATTCTTCATGAAACTTTACTGATTTATTGATTAGTATCTGTCAATGTGCGTGTTGCATCAAAAAATTGCAAATTGTCAATAGTTTCAATGGAAACAGGGTAAAAGTGGAAATGCATTTACTTTTATTTTTAAATCAAAGTACTGAAAGTACTGATAGGAGTTGATGTTTGTCCAAGCTTAGCTAATGGGTATTGTTTTAGTGATAGAAAAAATGAAAGTCTTGTCCAGTTCGGGGCCACATATGCTATTGCTTGCAATAGCAGACTTTCTATTTAGGGTCTTCCGTCTTCAGCGGAAGACCCTTCTATTATTCTTCGGTTTCTTTTTCACTTTTATTATTATTATTAGGGTCTTCCGTCTTCAGCGGAAGACCCTTCTATTATTCTTCGGTTTCTTTTTCACTTTTATTATTATTAAGGTCTTTCGTCTTCAGCGGAAGACCCTTCTATTATTCTTCGGTTTCTTTTTCACTTTTATTATTATTATTATTATTATTATTATTATTATTAAGGACGCGGAAGACCTTCTTGTTATTCGTTTGTTTCTTTTCAACTGTTTTTCTTATTATTTTTTTTCTTACCGATTTTGTGCACGCGATTTCTCGAAAACGGCTCATTAGATTGTAATGAAACTTTCAGGTCTGATAGAACATTAAAAAATCTCGATACCCTTTTATTTATTTTGATGACGTCACTTCCGGTTCGGAGATTTTCGCAGTTTTGTGATTTTTAAGGGTCAGTTTGTCCGTCGCTCTTCTTAAAAACCGCTCATCACAGGACGATGAAACCTTTACTGGAAGATAGAGCAACATATGTAGATTTGCACTGTGTTGTTAACTTTCACCGGAAGTACTGCACGTTAACGCTCGGTATGGTCTGAAAAAAGTCATATTGAGCGTTTCAAACTTTTAACACTTTTTCTATTATATCATTTTACTTGTAAATATTTTGTTAAAATATATAGAACAAAAGTTGTGAAGAATTCTAAGATCTTTCAATTGATATCTCGAAAAAAGGGCTGACCCCTAAAATAAAGGATCAAGAGGGGCCAAAAGTTTTTAATTGATATCTCAAAAAGTATTGAGAATTTGTAATACGTCAAAGAAGCAAAGTTGTTCAAAATTTCAAGCCTAATCTACTTGTGTCGACAAAATACGTCCGACGTCGTCACTTCCGGTCAAACCGGAAGTGGTCGAAAAACGTGTATTTTTGCCGTTCTTGTCAAGTTTTTGGGTAACATATATCTCTGGGAGCATAAAAATTAATTTTCCGTCATTCGTCATCACTTCCGGTCAAACCGGAAGTAGCAAAAATTGCATATTTTTGCATGAATTAACATAGCTTTAGAGGGTTCAAACCATTTTTAGGCGTCATTTCTCATTTTTGTTAAAATTGAAAGCTACTTCCGGTCAAACAGGACGGAAGACCTACTCGTTGCTTTGCAACGAGCTTTGCTCTAGTTATTATTATTATTCTTTTTTCTCCTTACCGATTTTGTGCAGAAGATTTCTCGGAGATGGCTCGATCGATTTGGTTCAAATTTTCGGTGTTGATGTGCTTCTATCTGAAGTTTGTACCGGCGCTTCGATTTTGAAAAAATCACTTCCGGTCGGAAGTTATCGCCCTTTAATCAAAATTTAGATGACCTCCATGTCTGTGATGGAACTCAAGAACGGTTCAAGTTAGAAAGCTAAAATTTTCAGGGATGGTAGAGAACATGTTGCCATATTGCACCTGGGTCAGGATATTTTCCGGAAGTGCCTAGTATGGGAGCTCGGTAGGGGTCAAAATTTAGGACACGAATCATGACCGATTTTTTGAAACATTTCGCATCATATCTTTTAAATTATAAATATTTTGTAAAAACATACTGAACATCATTTGTGCAGAACATTGACATCTTTCATATTATACCAAGAAAAAACGCTGACTCATCACATTAAGGGCAAAAAGGGACCAGAAGTCTTTAATCGATAACTCTTTAACAATTAATATTTTGGTATATATTACTGAACAAAAAATGTTAAGCTTAACAATCTACAACTATATATTATGATTTTCATGTCGTATGGTACATAATTAGGGGCCACAAGGGGCCAGAATGCTAAATCTTTGATGCTTTATATCTCGAAAGAAAGAAATATTTTGATAAGCAATATTGAACAAAAGATGTTCAAAATAATGTTCTGAACAATATGCAACCTTTCATTTTTTGCTAAACGTCCCCATTAAGGAGTTGAAGGGTTGGCCCCTAAATATTTCTTTTGCTAAGAGCTCAAAAACGAAAAAGAATTTCTGAATAGTTATTGAACACAAAATGTTTAAAATTTTAAGATCTTTAAGATGACATCCCGAAAAAGGTTCTGGGCACTCAAATTAGGGGCCAAGAGGGGCCAAAGGTCTTTTTCCGATAACTCTTTATCAGTTAATATTTTGTAATACATTACTGAAGCAAAGATGTTTATCTCAACCATTTACAACTATATATTATGGTTTTTATGTCGTATGTTACATAATTAGGGGCCACAAGGGGCCAGAATGCTAAATCTTTGATGCTTTATATCTCGAAAGGGAGAAATATTTTGATAAGCAATATTGAACAAAAGATGTTCAAAATAATGTTCTGAACAATATGCAACCTTTCATTTTCTGCTAAGTGTCCCCATTAAGGAGTTGAAGGGTTGGTCCCTAAATATTTCTTTTGCTAATAGCTCAAAAACGAAAAAGAATTTCTGAACAGTTGTTGAACACAAAATGTTTAAAATCTTAAGATCTTCAAGATGAGATCCAGAAAAAGGGGCTGGGCACTCGAATTAGGGGCCAAGAGGGGTCAACAAATTTTTTTCGATAACTATTTATCAGTTAATATTTTGCAATATATTACTGTAGCAAAGATGTTTATCTCAACCATCTACAACTATATATTATGGTTTTTATGTCGTATGGTACATAATTAGGGGCCACAAGGGGCCAGAATGCTAAATCTTTGATGCTTTATATCTCGAAAGGAAGAAATATTTTGATAAGCAATATTGAACAAAAGATGTTCAAAATAATGTTCTGAACAATATGCAACCTTTCATTTTTTGCTAAACGCCCCCATTAAGGAGTTGAAGGGTTGGTCCCTAAATATTTCTTTTGCTAATAGCTCAAAAACGAAAAAGAATTTCTGAACAGTTGTTGAACACAAAATGTTTAAAATCTTAAGATATTCAAGATGAGATCCAGAAAAAGGGGCTGGGCACTCGAATTACGGGCCAAGAGGGGCCAAAAAATTTTTTTCGATAACTATTTATCAGTTAATATTTTGTAATACATTACTGAAGCAAAGATGTTTATCTCAACCATCTACAACTATATATTATGGTTTTGATGTCGTATGGTACATAATTAGGGGCCACAAGGGGCCAGAATGCTAAATCTTTGATGCTTTATATCTCGAAAGGAAGAAATATTTTGATAAGCAATATTGAACAAAAGATGTTCAAAATAATGTTCTGAACAATATGCAACCTTTAATTTTTTGCTAAACGTCCCCATTGAAGAGTTGAAGGGTTGGCCCCTAAATATTTCTTTTGCTACTAGCTTAAAAACGAAAAAGAATTTCTTAACAGTTGTTGAACACAAAATGTTTAAAATCTTAAGATCTTCAAGATGAGATCCAGAAAAAGGGGCTGGGCACTCGAATTAGGGGCCAAGAGGGGCCAACAAATTTTTTTCGATAACTATTTATCAGTTAATATTTTGCAATATATTACTGTAGCAAAGATGTTTATCTCAACCATCTACAACTATATATTATGGTTTTTATGTCGTATGGTACATAATTAGGGGCCACAAGGGGCCAGAATGCTAAATCTTTGATGCTTTATATCTCGAAAGGAAGAAATATTTTGATAAGCAATATTGAACAAAAGATGTTCAAAATAATGTTCTGAACAATATGCAACCTTTAATTTTTTGCTAAACGTCCCCATTGAAGAGTTGAAGGGTTGGCCCCTAAATATTTCTTTTGCTAATAGCTTAAAAACGAAAAAGAATTTCTTAACAGTTGTTGAACACAAAATGTTTAAAATCTTAAGATCTTCAAGATGAGATCCAGAAAAAGGGGCTGGGCACTCGAATTAGGGGCCAAGAGGGGCCACAAATTTTTTTCGATAACTATTTATCAGTTAATATTTTGCAATATATTACTGTAGCAAAGATGTTTATCTCAACCATCTACAACTATATATTATGGTTTTTATGTCGTATGGTACATAATTAGGGGCCACAAGGGGCCAGAATGCTAAATCTTTGATGCTTTATATCTCGAAAGGAAGAAATATTTTGATAAGCAATATTGAACAAAAGATGTTCAAAATAATGTTCTGAACAATATGCAACCTTTAATTTTTTGCTAAACGTCCCCATTGAAGAGTTGAAGGGTTGGCCCCTAAATATTTCTTTTGCTAATAGCTTAAAAACGAAAAAGAATTTCTTAACAGTTGTTGAACACAAAATGTTCAAAATCTTAAGATCTTTAAGATGAGATCCCGAAAAAGGGGCTGGGAACTCAAATTAGGGGCCAAGAGGGGCCAAAAGTCTTCAATCGATAACTCTTTATCAGTTAATATTTTGAAATACATTACTGATGCAAAGATGTTTATCTCAACCATCTACAACTATATATTATGATTTTTATGTCGTATGGTACATCATTAGGGACCACAAGGGGCCAGAATGCTAAATCTTTGATGCTTTATATCTCGAAAGGAAGAAATATTTTGATAAGCAATATTGAACAAAAGATGTTCAAAATAATGTTCTGAACAATATGCAACCTTTTATTTTTTGATAAACGTTCCCATTAAGGAGTTGAAGGGTTGGCACCAAAATATTTTTTTTGCTAATAGCTCAAAAACGAAAAAGAATTTCTGAATAGTTGTTGAGCAAAAAATGTTCAAAATCTTAAGAGCTTTAAGATGATATGAATAAAAAGGGCCGATCCTTAAAATTAGGGGCCGTTAGGGGCCAAAGACCGATTTTTGAAGTCTTTAATGTTCAATGTCTTTTTACAGATTGTGGTAAATCATTATTTTAGAATGAAAATCGCAATCAAAATCTTATCTCATCTTATCAAGAATTGGACGGAAGACCAACTCGTTGCTCGCAACGAGATCGTATCTAGTAATTAAGGTCTTCCGTTTCCAACGGAAGACCTTCTACTGATTCTGTTGGTAAAGATTATTATTCTTTTTTTTTCTTCTGCTTCCTAGACCGCAACTTTGAGGCCTCATATCTCACTCATTTACCAACGGATTTCGCTCAAATTTTCAGAGGTTAAAGACGTTAATAAACTCTATCAGAATGCTGACTAAAATTTCAAAAAGTCACTTCCGGTTTTTAGTTATTTCCCTTTAAACGAAAATTTATAGGCTTTCGTTTCCAGACAAAGGCTCAGAGACGGCTAAAGCTGGAGCAGAAATTCTACCGATTTTAGATAATAAAAGGATTAAAGTTGTGCACATCGGTTTTTGTTTTTCGATTTCTCTATTCAAAATGGCGCTATATAGGGGTAAAAAATTAGAACGCTTAAAAGAACCAAAAATTACTCATTTAAACTAAAAATATTTTGTTAAAATATATAGAACAAGATTTGTGCAGAATCAAAAGATCTTTTAAATGATACGTCTGAAAAAGGGCTGACCCCTAAATTAAGGGATCTAGAGGGGCCAAATTTTTTTCAAGATATATCAAAAAGTATTGAGAATTTGTTATACATCAAAGAAGCAAAGTTGTTAAAAATGTCAAGTTTAATCTAATGGAGTCGTCAAACTACGGCCAGCATCGTCACTTCCGGCAAAACCAGAAGTTGTCGGAAAACGCGTATTTTTGACGTTTTTGACAAGTTTTGGGGTAACATATATCTCTATGAGCTTCAAAATTAATTTTCCGTGCGTCTTTGTCACTTCCGGTCTAACCGGAAGTAGCAAAAATGGCTTATTTTTGCATTTATTAACACAGCTTTAGAGGACTCAAAGCATTTGTGGGCGTTATTTCTCATTTTTGCTAAAAATGAAAGATACTTCCGGTCAAACAGGACGGATGACCTACTCGTTGCTTTGCAACGAGCTTTGCTCTAGTTATTATTATCTTCCTTCTCCAACGGAAGACCCTTCTATTATTCTATTGATTCTTTTTCACTTTTATTAGGGTCTTCCGTCTTCAGCGGAAGACCCTTCTATTATTCTTATGTTTCTTTTTTACCTTTATTAGGGTCTTCCGTCTTCAGCGGAAGACCCTTCTATTATTCTTCGGTTTCTTTTCTACCTTTATTATTATTATTTTTATTCTTTTTTCTTCTTACAAAATTTGTGCAGAAGATTTCTCGGAGATGTCTCGTTCGATTTGCTTCAAATTTTCACAGTCGATGCGTTGTCATCTGAAGTTAATTCCGGCAAATCATTTTTTTGAAATTCACTTCCGGTCGGGAGTTATCGCCCTTTGATTAAAATTTAGAGGTCCTCCTTGTCTGTGATGGAACTCAAAAACGGCTCAAGCTAGAAAGCTGAAATTTTTAGTGATGATAGAGGACATGTTGCCATGTTGCAACATGGTCAGGATATTTTCCGGAAGTGCCTAGTATGGAAGCTCGGTAGGGGTCAAAATTTAGGACACGTTTTATGAGTGATTTTTTGAGACATTTTGTATCATATCTTTTAAAATATAAATATTTTGTTAAAACATACTGAACAACATATGTGCAAAATATCAAGATCTTTAATATGATATCAAGAAAAATGTGCTGACTCATCAAATTAAGGGCTGAAAGGGGCCAACAATTTTTATTCAATAACTCTTTATCAGTCAATATTTTGTTATACATTACTGAAGCAAAGATGTTTATCTCAACCATCTACAACTATATATTATGGTTTTTATGTCGTATGGTACATAATTAGGGGCCACAAGGGGCCAGAATGCTAAATCTTTGATGCTTTATATCTCGAAAGGGAGAAATATTTTGATAAGCAATATTGAACAAAAGTTGTTCAAAATAATGTTCTGAACAATATGCAACCTTTCATTTTTTGCTAAACGTCCCCATTAAGGAGTTGAAGGGTTGGCCCCTAAATATTTCTTTTGCTAATAGCTCAAAAACGAAAAAGAATTTCTGAACAGTTGTTGAACACAAAATGTTCAAAATCTTAAGATCTTTAAGATGAGATCCCGAAAAAGGGGCTGGGCACTCGAATTAGGGGCCAAGAGGGGCCAAAAGTCTTCAATCGATAACTCTTTATCAGTTAATATTTTGTAATACATTACTGAAGCAAAGATGTTTATCTCAACCATCTACAACTATATATTATGGTTTTTTTGTCGTATGGTACATAATTAGGGGCCACAAGGGGCCAGAATGCTAAATCTTTGATGCTTTATATCTCGAAAGGGAGAAATATTTTGATAAGCAATATTGAACAAAAGATGTTCAAAATAATGTTCTGAACAATATGCAACCTTTCATTTTTTGATAAACGTCCCCATTAAGGAGTTGAAGGGTTGGCCCCTAAATATTTCTTTTGCTAAAAGCTCAAAAACGAAAAAAAATTCTGAATAGTTGTTGAGCAAAAAATGTTCAAAATCTTAAGAGCTTTAAGATGATATTAATAAAAAGGGGCTGGGCACTAGAATTAGGGGCCGTTAGGGGCCAAAGAGATTTTTGATAACTCTTTATCAGTTAATATTTTGTAATACATTACTGAAGCAAATCATTTTTTTAAATGAAAATCGCAATCAATAATCTTATTTTTATCTATCAAGAATTAGGGACCAACTCGTTGCTCGCAAAATCTTTATTAATTAAGGTCTTCCGTTTCCAACGGAAGACCTTTTACTGTTCTGTTGGTAAAGATTATTATTCTTTTTTTTTCTTCTGCTTCCTAGACCGCAACTTTGAGGCCTCATATCTCACTCATTTACCAACGGATTTCGCTCAAATTTTCAAGGTTAAAGACGTTAATAAACTCTATCATGCTTAAAATTTCAAAAAGTCACTTCCGGTTTTTAGTTATTTCCCTTTAAACGAAAATATTTTCTTTTCCAGAAAAGGCTCAGAGACAAAAGCAGAAATTCTACCGATTTTAGAAATAAAAGGATTAAAGTTGTGCACATCTTTTTGTTTTTCGATTTCTCTATTCAAAATGGCGCTATATAGGGGTAAAAAATTAGAACGCTTAAAAGAACTTCAAAAATTACTCTTTAAACTAAAAATATTTTGTTAAAATATATAGAACAAGATTTGTGCAGAATCAAAAGATCTTTTAAATGATACGTCTGAAAAAGGGCTGACCCCTAAATTAAGGGATCTAGAGGGGCCAAATTTTTTTCAAGATATATCAAAAAGTATTGAGAATTTGTTATACATCAAAGAAGCAAAGTTGTTAAAAATGTCAAGTTTAATCTAATGGAGTCGTCAAACTACGTCCAGCATCGTCACTTCCGGCAAAACCAGAAGTTGTCGGAAAACGCGTATTTTTGACGTTTTTGACAAGTTTTGGGGTAACAAATATCTCTATGAGCTTCTAAATTAATTTTCCGTGCGTCTATGTCACTTCCGGTCTAACCGGAAGTAGCAAAAATGGCTTATTTTTGCATTTATTAACACAGCTTTAGAGGACTCAAAGCATTTGTGGGCGTTATTTCTCATTTTTGTTAAAAATGAAAGATACTTCCGGTCAAACAGGACGGATGACCTACTCGTTGCTTTGCAACGAGCTTTGCTCTAGTTATTATTAGGGTCTTCCTTCTCCAACGGAAGACCCTTCTATTATTCTATTGATTCTTTTTCACTTTTATTAGGGTCTTCCGTCTTCAGCGGAAGACCCTTCTATTATTCTTATGTTTCTTTTTTACCTTTATTAGGGTCTTCCGTCTTCAGCGGAAGACCCTTCTATTATTCTTCGGTTTCTTTTTTACCTTTATTAGGGTCTTCCGTCTTCAGCGGAAGACCCTTCTATTATTCTTACGTTTCTTTTTTACCTTTATTATTATTATTATTTTTATTCTTTTTTCTTCTTACAAAATTTGTGCAGACGATTTCTCGGAGATGGCTCGTTCGATTTGCTTCAAATTTTTACAGTCGATGCGTTTTCATCTGAAGTTAATTCCGGCAAATTTTTTTTTGGAAATTCACTTCCGGTCGGGAGTTATCGCCCTTTGATCAAAATTTGGAGGACCTCCTTGTCTGTGATGGAACTCAAAAACGGCTCAAGCTAGAAAGCTGAAATTTTTAGTGATGATAGAGGACATGTTGCCACGTTGCAACATGGTCAGGATATTTTCCGGAAGTGCCTAGTATGGAAGCTCGGTAGGGGTCAAAATTTAGGACACGTTTTATGAGTGATTTTTTGAGACATTTTGTATCATATCTTTTAAAATATAAATATTTTGTTAAAACATACTGAACAACATTTGTGCAAAATATCAAGATCTTTCATATGATATCAAGAAAAATGTGCTGACTCATCAAATTAAGGGCTGAAAGGGGCCAACAGTTTTTATTCAATAACTTTTTAAAAGTCAATATTTTGTAATACATTACTGAAGCAAAGATGTTCATCTCAACCATCTACAACTATATATTATGATTTCCATGTCGTATGGTACATAATTAGGGGCCACAAGGGGCCAGAATGCTAAATCTTTGATGCTTTATATCTCGAAAGGGAGAAATATTTTGATAAGCAATATTGAACAAAAGTTGTTCAAAATAATGTTCTAAACAATATGCAACCTTTCATTTTTTGCTAAACGTCCCCATTAAGGAGTTGAAGGGTTGGCCCCTAAAAATTTCTTTTTCTGATATCTCAAAAACGAAAAAGAATTTCTGAACAATTGTTGAACACAAAATGTTCAAAATCTTAAGATCTTTAAGATGAGATCCCGAAAAAGGGGCTGGGCACTCGAATTAGGGGCCAAGAGGGGCCAAAAGTCTTTAATCGATAACTCTTTATCGGTTAATATTTTGTAATACATTACTGAAGCAAAGATGTTCATCTCAACCATCTACAACTATATATTATGATTTCCATGTCGTATGGTACATAATTAGGGGCCACAAGGGGCCAGAATGCTAAATCTTTGATGCTTTATATCTCGAAAGGGAGAAATATTTTGATAAGCAATATTGAACAAAAGTTGTTCAAAATAATGTTCTAAACAATATGCAACCTTTCATTTTTTGCTAAACGTCCCCATTAAGGAGTTGAAGGGTTGGCCCCTAAAAATTTCTTTTTCTAATATCTCAAAAACGAAAAAGAATTTCTGAACAATTGTTGAACACAAAATGTTCAAAATCTTAAGATCTTTAAGATGAGATCCCGAAAAAGGGGCTGGGCACTCGAATTAGGGGCCAAGAGAGGCCAAAAGTCTTCAATTGATAACTCTTTATCGGTTAATATTTTGGAATACATTACTGAAGCAAAGATGTTCATCTCAACCATCTACAACTATATATTATGATTTCCATGTCGTATGGTACATAATTAGGGGCCACAAGGGGCCAGAATGCTAAATCTTTGATGCTTTATATCTCGAAAGGGAGAAATATTTTGATAAGCAATATTGAACAAAAGTTGTTCAAAATAATGTTCTAAACAATATGCAACCTTTCATTTTTTGCTAAACGTCCCCATTAAGGAGTTGAAGGGTTGGCCCCTAAAAATTTCTTTTTCTAATATCTCAAAAACGAAAAAGAATTTCTGAACAATTGTTGAACACAAAATGTTCAAAATCTTAAGATCTTTAAGATGAGATCCCGAAAAAGGGGCTGGGCACTCGAATTAGGGGCCAAGAGGGGCCAAAAGTCTTCAATCGATAACTCTTTATCGGTTAATATTTTGTAATACATTACTGAAGCAAAGATGTTCATCTCAACCATCTACAACTATATATTATGATTTCCATGTCGTATGGTACATAATTAGGGGCCACAAGGGGCCAGAATGCTAAATCTTTGATGCTTTATATCTCGAAAGGGAGAAATATTTTGATAAGCAATATTGAACAAAAGTTGTTCAAAATAATGTTCTAAACAATATGCAACCTTTCATTTTTTGCTAAACGTCCCCATTAAGGAGTTGAAGGGTTGGCCCCTAAAAATTTCTTTTTCTAATATCTCAAAAAAGAAAAAGAATTTCTGAACAATTGTTGAACACAAAATGTTCAAAATCTTAAGATCTTTAAGATGAGATCCCGAAAAAGGGGCTGGGCACTCGAATTAGGGGCCAAGAGGGGCCAAAAGTCTTCAATCGATAACTCTTTATCGGTTAATATTTTGTAATACATTACTGAAGCAAAGATGTTCATCTCAACCATCTACAACTATATATTATGATTTCCATGTCGTATGGTACATAATTAAGGGCCACAAGGGGCCAGAATGCTAAATCTTTGATGCTTTATATCTCGAAAGGGAGAAATATTTTGATAAGCAATATTGAACAGAAGTTGTTCAAAATAATGTTCTAAACAATATGCAACCTTTCATTTTTTGCTAAACGTCCCCATTAAGGAGTTGAAGGGTTGGCCCCTAAAAGTATCTTTTTCTAATATTTAAAAACGAAAAAGAATTTCTGAACAATTGTTGAACACAAAATGTTCAAAATCTTAAGATCTTTATATGATATGAAAAAAGAGGGCCGATTCCTAAAATAAGGGGCCGTTAGGGGCAAAAGGCCGATTTTTTAAAGACTTTAATGTTCAATGTCTTTTTACAGATTGTGGTAAATCATTATTTTAGAATGAAAATCGCAATCAAAATCTTATCTCATCTCATCAAGAATTGGACGGAAGACCCACTCGTTGCTCGCAACGAGATCTCATCTAGTTATTATTATTTTTATTCTTTTTTCTTCTTACAAAATTTGTGCAGAAGATTTCTCGGAGATGTCTCGTTCGATTTGCTTCAAATTTTCACAGTCGATGCGTTGTCATCTGAAGTTAATTCCGGCAAATCATTTTTTTGAAATTCACTTCCGGTCGGGAGTTATCGCCCTTTGATCGAAATTTAGAGGTCCTCCTTGTCTGTGATGGAACTCAAAAACGGCTCAAGCTAGAAAGCTGAAATTTTTAGTGATGATAGAGGACATGTTGCCACGTTGCAACATGGTCAGGATATTTTCCGGAAGTGCCTAGTATGGAAGCTCGGTAGGGGTCAAAATTTAGGACACGTTTTATGAGTGATTTTTTGAGACATTTTGTATCATATCTTTTAAAATATAAATATTTTGTTAAAACATACTGAACAACATTTGTGCAAAATATCAAGATCTTTAATATGATATCAAGAAAAATGTGCTGACTCATCAAATTAAGGGCTGAAAGGGGCCAACATTTTTTATTCAATAACTCTTTATCAGTTAATATTTTGTTATACATTACTGAAGCAAAGATGTTTATCTCAACCATCTACAACTATATATTATGGTTTTTATGTCGTATGGTACATAATTAGGGGCCACAAGGGGCCAGAATGCTAAATCTTTGATGCTTTATATCTCGAAAGGGAGAAATATTTTGATAAGCAATATTGAACAAAAGTTGTTCAAAATAATGTTCTAAACAGTATGCAACCTTTCATTTTTTGCTATACGTCCCCATTAAGGAGTTGAAGGGTTGGCCCCTAAATATTTCTTTTGCTAATAGCTCAAAAACGAAAAAGAATTTCTGAACAGTTGTTGAACACAAAATGTTCAAAATCTTAAGATCTTTAAGATGAGATCCCGAAAAAGGGGCTGGGCACTCGAATTAGGGGCCAAGAGGGGTTAAAAGTCTTCAATCGATAAGTTTTTATCAGTTAATATTTTGTAATACATTACTGAAGCAAAGATGTTTATCTCAACCATCTACAACTATATATTATGGTTTTTATGTCGTATGGTACATAATTAGGGGCCACAAGGGGCTAGAATGCTAAATCTTTGATGCTTTATATCTCGAAAGGGAGAAATATTTTGATAAGCAATATTGAACAAAAGTTGATCAAAATAATGTTCTGAACAATATGCAACCTTTCATTTTTTGCTAAACGTCCCCATTAAGGAGTTGAAGGGTTGGCCCCTAAATATTTCTTTTGCTAATAGCTCAAAAACGAAAAAGAATTTCTGAACAGTTGTTGAACATGAAATGTTCAAAATCTTAAGATCTTTAAGATGAGATCCCGAAAAAGGGGCTGGGTACTCGAATAAGGGGCCAAGAGGGGCCAAAAGTCTTCAATCGATAACTCTTTATCAGTTAATATTTTGTAATACATTACTGAAGCAAAGATGTTTATCTCAACCATCTACAACTATATATTATGGTTTTTATGTCGTATGGTACATAATTAGGGGCCACAAGGGGCCAGAATGCTAAATCTTTGATGCTTTATATCTCGAAAGGGAGAAATATTTTGATAAGCAATATTGGACAAAAGTTGTTCAAAATAATGTTCTGAACAGTATGCAACCTTTCATTTTTTGCTAAACGTCCCCATTAAGGAGTTGAAGGGTTGGCCCCTAAATATTTCTTTTGCTAATATCTCGAAAAGAAAATGAATCTCTGAATAGGTGTTGAATAAAAAGTGTTCAAAATCTTGAGAGCTTTAAGATAAAATCCTGAAAAAGGGGCTGGGCACTCAAATGAGGGGCTGAGAGGGGCCAAAAGTCTTTAATCGATAACTCTTTTACAGTTAATATTTTGTTATATATTACTGAAGCAAAAATGTATATCTCAACAATCTACAACGATATATTATAATTTTTATGTCATATGGTACATAATTAGGGGCTAAAAGGGGCCAGAATGCGAAATCTTTGACGCTTTATTTCTCGAAAGTGAGAAATACTTTGAAAAGTAATATTGAACAAAAGTTGTTCAAAATAATGTTCTGAACAATATGCAACCTTTCATTTTTTGCTAATCGTCCCCATTAAGGAGTTGAAGGGTTGGCCCTAAATATTTTTTTGCTAATATCTCGAAAACGAAAATGAATCTCTGAATAGTTGTTGAACAAAAAGTGTTCAAAATCTTGAGAGCTTTAAGATAAAATCCAGAAAAAGGGGCTGGGTACTCAAATTAGGGGCTGAGAGGGGCCAAAAGTCTTCAATCGATAACTCTTTATCGATCAATATTTTGTTATACATTACTGAAGCAAAAATGTTTATCTCAACAATCTACAACGATATATTATAATTTTTATGTCGTATGATACATAATTAGGGGCAACAAGGGGCCAGAAAGGTAAATCTTTGACGCTTCATATCTCGAAAGTGAGAAATATTTTGAAAAGTAATATTGAACAAAAGATGTTCAAAATAATGACCTGAACAATATGCAAGCTTTCGTTTTTCGCTTAACGTCCCCATTAAGGAGTTAAAGGGTTGGCCCTTAAATATTTCTTTTGCTAATATCTCGAAAACAAAAATGAACCCCTGAATAGTTGTTGAACAAAAAGTGTGCAAAATCTTGAGGGCTTTTAGATGATTTGAAGAAAAAAGGGCTGGTCCCTCATATAAAGGGCCAAGAGGGGCCAAAATTCGAAATTATGACTATTTAACATTCAATATTTTTTTTTTTAAACATAACGGCAGCAAAGTCGTTTTCTTAATATTATCATAGTAAAAAATCTCAATCAAAATAGTATCTCATCTCATCAAGAATTCGACGGAAGACCCACTCGTTGTTCACAACGAGATCTCATCTAGTTATTACATTGTATTATTTTTTTCTGTCGATATTTTGTGCAGACGATTTCTCAGAGATGCTTGGACGGATTTATATGAAATTTTTATGGATGATGTATCATGATCTGAAGTTAATATGTTTTCTTTAATTTTTCGAAATTCACTTCCGGTCATGAGTTATCGGCCTTTATTTGGACTTTTAGTGACCATTTTGTCCAGACAAAAACTCGAAAACGGCAAAATTTAGAGTAACGAAATTTTTAGCGAATATAGTCGACACGTTGTAGTTTTGTACCTATATTTTCAAATCTTCTGGAAGTGCCTAGTATGGAAGCTCGGTAGGGGTCAAAATTTAGGACACGAATCAAGAGTGTTTTTTCGAGGCATTTTGCACCATATCTTTTAAAGTGTAAATATTTTGTAAAATCATACTGAACATCATTTGTGCAGAACAACGAGATCTTTCAAATGATATCAAGAAAAAAACGCTGACTCATCACATTAGGGGCCAAGAGGGGCCAAAAGTCTTTTATCGATAACTCTTTATCAGTTAATATTTTGTTATATAATATTGAAGCAAAAATGTTTATCTCAACAATTTACAGCTATAAATTATAATTTTTATGACGTATGGTACATAATTAGTGGCCACAAGGGGCCAGAATGCCAAATCTTTGACGCTTTATATCTCGAGAGTGAGAAATATTTTGATAAGTAATATTGAACAAAAGAGGTTTAAAATGATGTTCTGAACAATATGCAACCTTTCCTTTTTCGCTAAAAGTCCCCATTAGGGAGTTGAAGGGTTGGTCCCTTAATATTTCTTTTGCGCATAACTCGAAAAGGAAAAAGAATCTCTGAATAGTTGTTGAACAAAAAGTGCCCAAAATCCTAAGAGCTTAAAGATGAAATCCAGAAAATGGGGCTGGACATTCAAATTAGGGGCCAAGAGGGGCTAAAAGTCTTTTTTCGATAACTCTTTAACAGTCAATATTTTGTCATACATTACTGAAGCAAAAATGTTTATTCCAACAATCTACAGCTACATATTATAATTTTTATGATGTATGGTACATAATTAGGGGCCACAAGGGGCCAGAATGCCAAATCTTTGACGCTTTATATCTCGAGAGTGAGAAATATTTTGATAAGTAATATTGAACAAAAGATGTTCAAAATGATGTTCTGAACAATATGCGACTTTTCATTTTTTGCTATATGTCCCCATTAGGGAGTTGAAGGGTTGGCCCCTAAATTTTTCTTTTGCGAATAACTCGAAAACGAAAAAGAATCTCTGAATAGTTGTTGAACAAGAAGTGCTCAAAATCCTAAGAGCTTTAAGATGAAATCCAGAAAAGGGGGCTGGACACTCAAATTAGGGGCCAAGAGGGGCTTAAAGTCTTTTTTCGATAACTCTTTAACAATCAAGAATTTATGATACATTACTGAAGCAAAAATGTTTATTTCAACAATCTACAACTGTTTATTATGATTTTAAAGTCGTACATTACATAATTAGGGGCCACAAGGGGCCAGAAGGCAAAATCTTTGACGCTTTATATCTCAAAAATGAGAAATATTTTGATAAGTTATATTGAACAGAAGATGTTCAAAATCATGTTTTGAACAATATGCAGCCTTTCATTTTTCGCTACACATCCCTATTTGGGAGTTGAAGGGTTGGCCCCTAAATATTTCTCTTTCAAATAACTCGAAAACGGAAAGGAATCTCTGAATAGTTGTTGAACAAAAAGTGATCAGAATCTTGAGAGCTTTAAGATGAAATGAAGAAAAAAGGGTTGATACCTCGTACTAGGGGCCGTGGGGGCCAAAATCAATTTTTTAAAGTCTTTAATATTCAATGTCTTTTTTTTTTTAAAGATTATGGAGGCAAAATCGTTCTTTATCACCATCTTTATCATCATTTTGGAATGAAAATCTCAATCAAAAATCTTATCTCATCTTATCAAGAATCGGACGGAAGACCCACTCGTTGCTCGCAACGAGATCGTATCTAGTTATTATTTTTTTTCTATTTTTTCCTTACCGATTTTGTGCAGAAGATTTCTCAGAGATGGCTCGATCGATTTGGTTCAAATTTGTTGAGTTGATGTCTTTCTATCTGAAGTTTGTACCGGCCCTTCGATTTTGAAAAAAATCACTTCCGGTCGGAAGTTATCGCCCTTTGATCAAAATTAAGATGACCTTCATGTCTGTGATGGAACTCAAAAACGGCTCAAGCTAGAAAGCTGAAATTTTCAGGAATGATAGAGGACATGTTCCCATATTGCACCTGGGTCAGGATATTTTCCGGAAGTGCCTAGTATGGAAGCTCGGTAGGGGTCAAAATTTAGGACACGAATCATGACTGATTTTTTGAAACATTTCGCATCATATCTTTTGAAGTATAATTATTTTGTAAGGACATACTGGACATTATTTGTGCAGAACTACAAGATCTTTCATATGATACCAAGAAGAAAGTGCTGACTCATCACATTAAGGGCAAAAAGGGGCCAAAAGTCTTTAA
The DNA here is from genome assembly GCF_032062105.1 of Saccostrea cuccullata. Lineage (NCBI taxonomy): Eukaryota > Metazoa > Mollusca > Bivalvia > Ostreida > Ostreidae > Saccostrea > Saccostrea cuccullata. Next base: position 46,163 of record NW_026921628.1, on the reverse strand, counting down.
TCGATAACTCTTTAACAATCAATATTTTGTTATACATTACTGAAGCAAAAATGTTTACCTCAACAATATACAGCTATATATTATGATTTTCATGTCGTATGGTACATAATTAGGGGCCACAAGGGGCCAGAAGGCAAAATCTTTGACGCTTTGACTTCTTTTGCAAATAACTCAAAAACGAACAAGAATCTCTGTATAGTTGTTGAACAAAAAGTGTTCAAAATCCTAAGAGCTTTAAAATGACATCAAGAAAAGGGTGCTGGGCGCTCAAATAAGGGGCCAAGAGGGGCCAAAAGTCTTCAATGGATTACTCTTTATGAGTAAATAATTTGTAATGCATTACTGAAGCAAAGATGTTTGTCTTAAGCATCTACAACTATATATTATGTTTTTCATGTCGTATTGTACATAATTAGGGGCCACAAGGGGCCAGAACGCTAAATCTTTGACACTTTTATATCGTGAAAGTGAGAAATATTTTGATAAGTGAAATTGAACAAAAGTTGTTTAAAATAATGTTCTAAACAATATGCAACCTTTCATTTTTCGCTAAACGTCCCAATTAGGGAGTTAAAGGGTTGGCCCCTAAATATTTCTTTTGCAAATAACTCGAAAATGAAAAAGAGTCTCTGAATAGTTGTTGAACAAAACGTGTTCAAAATCTTAAGAGCTTTAAGATGACATCAAAAAAGGGGCTGGGCACTAAAAATTCGGGGCCAAGAGGGGCCAAAAGTCGATTTTTTTAAGTTTGTAATGTTCAATGTCTTTTTACAGATTATGGAGGCAAAACGTTCTTCTTTAAAACCTTAATCATTATTAAAGAATGGAAATCTCAATCAAAGTCTTATCTCATCTCATCAATAATTGGACGGAAGACCCACTCGTTGCTCGCAACGAGATCTCATCTAGTTATTTTTATTTTTCTTTTTTTATAGTTAAGGCGATATCTCAGCTGTGCGTGAACGGATTTGAAATATTTTTACAGATCCTTTTCTTTTAAAAAAATCATTTCTATTTTATTTATTGACCGATTTCATTTTTTTACACATCAAATACATCTTTTCAAGACCTTTCAATCGGTATATTTCTTTTGATTGTACACGACAAATAATGAAAATATTAGCTCAGGTAAGTTAGCCTTTCGTTTTGACAGGACATGTCAAATTCATTATCAAGACCCTTGCGGTTGATGGTACTCTTTAGATATCTTTGATCGTTGGTGGATATTCTTTGATGTATGTAAAACGTCCTATTTCGTCCATTTCTTGACCCATTTTAACACTTTTTAAATCAAATTTAAAATTAATCTTTTTGAGAGGTTTTCAACGGTATATTTCTTGGGATTTTTAATGCACTAATTCAGAAACTGTTAGCTCAGGTATATTAACATTCTGTTTTGACAGAACAGGTCAAATTCATTATGAAGGACGCTTGCAGTTGGTGTGAATGACTGTACTCTACGATCTTTGGCTTGTATCCTCTGATATAAAAAAAATTATTACACAGTGTATTGAAAATTCTGGAAGGTCAAATACAGTGGCATTGAAACAATTTAATTTTTTAAATTTTGTTTGAAATTGCTTTCAAAGGTATAGCAAGAACTATTAATGTATTTTTAAGGATTGAAAACAGTAGACCATGTAATTTGAAATATTTCAAAGGTCAAATATTGTGAAATTCAATCAATTTGAATTTTTCAAAAAATTTAAATTGCTCCCTAATTGTTTAAACATGGACTACATCTGCATTTTAAAAGATTGATAACAACATTTGGTGTTTTTTGAAATGTCTCAAAGAACAAATAGAGTGTAATTCAAATGATTTAAAATATCCAAAAAATTTAAATTGCTCCCAAATGTAAAATCGAGTACTTTATCTGTATTTTGACAGATAGAAAACATCATACAACATGTTTTGAATTTTCTCAAAGGTCCAATAGAGTGGGATTTAAACGATTTAGATTTAAAAAAAAAAAAATTAAATTTCTGTCAATTGTTTAACCGAGTACCATATCTGTATTTTGACAGATGAAGAACACCATGTGTTTGGAAAACCTTCAAAGGTCAAATAGATGAGATTTAAGCGATTTGAATTTTTCTAAAAATTTTAATTGCTTCCAAATATAAAATCAAGTACTATATTTGTATTATAACCGATGGATAACATTATACAATATACAAACATCTATCAAAGGTAAAAAAGAGTGAGATTTAAACGATTTAAATTTTTCAATTTTATTAACTCTATTTGACCTTTGAGAGATTTCAAAACACATTGTTTAATGTTCTCCATCTGTCACAATACAAATATAGTATTTTACATTTGGAAGCAATTTAAAATTTTTGAAAAATTTAAATCGTTTAAATCTCACTTTATTTGACCTCTGATAGGTTTCAAAACACATTGTATGATGTTCTCCATCTGTCACAATACAAATACAGTACTTAATTTTACATTTAGAAGCAATTTAAATTTTTTGAAAAATTTAATATCAATTCTCTGTAATTATCAAAATTGGTTGTCCACGCATAGAAAAACATTTTGATTTTTTTATAATAATTTTAAAGAGCTATGTCATTAATTATGAAATCTAAAGTGGGTTTATGAAATAGACCCTTGGTTGCCATAGAAACGGGGTGCAAAATTCTCAATTTTGTTAATTTTGAAAAATGTGTACTTATCAAGAAAAACTGTGTCCAGAAATAAAAAGGGATAACTTACTATGTTTTCATTATTTAAATTTAATACTAAAGATTAAAGTAATTATATCTGTAGTTTTAATTTAATCTCTCAATAGTAAATGGCCATTTTACATATTATAACATATCAGATATGTGATTGGTTTAGTGGAGTTTTTGGAGGCTTAAAACAAAACAGGCACACTGATTACAAATTTAGTAATAATTAATTATGAAAGGCTGATATTTGATTATATCAAAATATGTAAAATATTGGTGGGAGACTCAAAGATGTAAAAGGAATTCAAAGGTAAAGATTACTTTTTTCTACATTTTAAAGCATTTTTTGCTTCCTAATTACTTCCCTTGAACTACTCTCTAACGTTTGGAGGTACAATGTGTATTTAGTAAACAGCAATGAACATTTTCTCAAATTTCTGGCGAAAGACCTCATCAAAGTTTTACAGTCTGAAAGAAGAAAAGAAGGCTAGACATCCTAAACAATGAAGACAGAAGGTAAATTTATGTATATACTGAGCATTACAAAAATATCAAGATTAACAAATGCATATTTTCTTAATTTTATTTGCCTTACAATACACAGTTGTTTTACCGGTAGTGGTCAGTGGTCCTTATCAAATCAAGCGAACTATACCTTTTGACAGTTTGACTTTCTGACCAATGAATTAATTATTTTTATTAATAAAAATGAATTTGAAGCATATAAACATCACTTGGTGATACAGCTGAACCCCCCCCCCCCTCGAAATATAAATGTCTATAGGGCCTATAGAGATTCTGATTGTATAAAATCTGTGCCATTCAGTAGGTTTACTTTTTATGATGTGGTGAGAGAGACTTTTAAGTGAACATTATTTATCTTTATAGTATAAATTTCCACTTCTGTCAGTTTTTATTCATTGTTTATCCTATTATTTCAATTCTTTATTGGCATTAGGCACATATTTTACAGAATTGTGTTGTTAAAATATTTAACTAGAACAAGTTTGTTTCTATAATAAAAGTGCATCAAACGTTTATAATGTGTGAGCACAAGCATAAAGTAGCTAAGTTTTTTAAATAGGCCTAGTATTCTATATATCAGCAAAATATGGTCATGTGATGTTCATAAGCAGAAAATAGGAAAACACTATGTTTGTTTTGATGTCATTGTTTTATTTAATAGCTTCTATCTTTTAAACTTTAAATTTATAATACGTATATATCCAAAACTGTACTATATGAATTGACAAAATAGATCTAGGTTAAGAATGCACTGGAAATTTTGAGTTACTTTTGTTTATATAGACTCTTTCATTCGTCTGTGAAGTACCGGTACATAATAATCTATAATTCAATTTTGTGTGAATAATGATAATCTTTTCAACTAGCAAACAGTTAAAAAATATATATGTACACTTGTACATATGTATTAGTGTTAAAACAAAATTTAACTAGAGGTACTGTGAGCAATGAGCTCACTAAATGATACCCCCTGCCTCCCATATGGTTATAACTGATGACAAATCCATGTTTTACTGTGGCCGGGAAACCCAAAATATGCGTCGAATCAAAAAGTAAAATAGGAGGTGCACAATGGCAAAATGTAATAAAGATTCTGTGAAAGGTTAATTAAATTTCACTCATTGCAGTGGTATACATGTAAGAGGAGTTGTGGATAATAAGAGATGGGTACCCAAAAGCGTAACAGACAGACGGACGTACAGACAGATGGACGTACAGCTAGATGGACATACCGATTACGGTATATCCTACCACTTTTCAAGCGGAGGGTATAATAAAACCATATATTTACATTTGCAAATGTTTTCCATTATATAACACTACTGAAAGGAATGCGTATCTATAACTGTATAAATACAGGCATGGGGTCAAGAGGTCATAGATGTGCGTTTGGATAATCGTTTGACGTAATTTCTCAGTGACGTCATAAAGGGTCGACGCGCGATCAGTGGATTACAATACTTGCCGTTGGGTTTGAAAAATAATGCATTTCACACGTTAAAAGTCATAATCAGACAAATATATAGTATGAATAAGTCACAAATGTAAATATAAGTAATAAGGTATCATTTTAAAACATCTATCGGGCTATAAATACGGGTTGGTACGAGATTAAATCCATCATAAAGCCCTTCGGGCTTTATGGAATTTAATCTCGTGACCAACCCGTATTTATATCCCGATAGATGTTTACAAATGATACCTTATTTCTTAAATACATGTACATGTATGTAGAATATTCACCTCTGATTTATAATGATATTTGTGTTATACAGACTGACCATGTTTTATAATATTCTAAAAAAATTATTTGATACTCAGGCAAATATTCACTACTGGTAAGATGATCACACACATGAACATGTCTGTGTATGAATGAAATGAATTTTCCTTTTGATCATGTTCCTAGGAAAATAATTATTTTCATCATTTTTTCATCAAAGGATTTACCATATAAGATGAATAAAGAAAAAAATAAGACCAGTAAACCAAAACAGGACCAAATAGGCCATGACTGAAGTTCAAGTGCATTCTGCAAGAAAGTGGACAGCCTAGATTTTGTTCTTTTCAAAGTAACCATTCTTAAAATATTAAAGTAAATTAAGGACAGATGATACAAACAAAAAATGGATGCCTGGATTGGTACATATTTTTTGGCATAATTTAATTGCAAATTAATGATGCTATTAATAAATTTCTAGAATATTAAGAAATTGTAAACCTTCTGTGATGTTCAAAAGTCTGCCCTCTTGAAACTATCCTTATTAATCTATACAAATATTTTTCACTTCAAATTCCATTTTTATGCAAATATGAACTAAAAATTAAAAAGTACTTGAAGAAAGTTATTAATTTTACTGATTTAAATATGACCCCAGTTGTTATTTTCAAATTCTTTGACAAAAGTTTGTTTGTATCATCTGTCCTTTAATTGTTAAAAAATATTTCAGTTTTATATCTAATTTAAACCTTGCTTATTTCTTTTTTTTAAACAAAAGTTAATACCTGCCCAGTAACAGAAGAATTATTATACTAGAATAAAGAAAACAACTTTCTAAAGGATTACATACACATTTAATTAGCTTGAAATCAGTGTATGTTGGAAAGTGCAGGAATTATTCACCATTGCAGGTTGAGAAGGGCTGCCATGTTTTAGGTTTGAAACCAGGCAAGTGAAAGCTGAATTCCAACCTACTTCAACATACTTGTACCCACTGTCTTCAAGATATCAGTGTTTGAGATGTCAAAGTTCAAGTATAATAGGAACTTGTTTATCATATTATGTGATGGCATCCTCAAATCTTATGCTGTAAAACCATATGTTTTAGAACTTATCATGCTTTATCCTGTACCTTGCCAAAAAAACTCAACTCAACATAATTCTCATTAACAAATTATCAGTGTTACTTGCGTATGTCAATGTAGGTGATTATTGGTACATGCCTGACCAATAAAAACTCTAAAATTGAAAAATCAAGATTTTCAGAGCAGCAGAAACAGTAGAATTTGTCACGTAAATCTAATGATATGTACCGTAGTTGAGAATACATGTACTCTAAATGTTGCATTTTATAAAAAATAAAAAAGCGAAAAGTTCTCTTGTTTTCAGAATTTATATTTACATGTGAAAAAAAGAAAAGGATATTGACATAGTTGGTGTGATGAGATGTTGGCAGGAACCTAGTAAAATGAAAGGAAGAACTTACTTAAAATGATACTTGTGAGGGACAGTGTCTCATGGGGAGGAGCATTGTTTCAACTGACTTTACAGAATACAAAAGATCCATTGCAAACCTAATTATTAATTATATGCCAAACACCATGTTTAAAGTTTTCCATTGTTGGATATTTTTGTTTAAATCCAGATTAACTCACCCAATAGGATGTGATTTTTTTTAAACCAATGTAATTTTTCTCAAGTTTAAAGCCATGTTTCATAAGTTTTAAAAGAAAAAATCAGAATGGGGGGGGGATAAATTTTTCACTTCATTCAAAGTATCTGTGGTTTGCAGTTGCCCATGAATTTAACAAGCAAATTCAAAGAATTGTGGTCCCCCGCTTTCGGTGTCTTTTTGGGTGAGTTGTCATTTGTTATGACATTTTGTGTCTAATATGAACACCCTAGCATGAGTCATCTATTTAGAAATTATCACTGAACTCCAAGGTCAAGGTCAAAGGGTTAATGTTCTTGGTATCCAATGAATAGTTTTCTCAAAAGAATTACATATGTGAAGTATGAAAGCTCTAGCCCTTACCATTCAAATGTTATTGTCAAGATTAAAGTTTTCTCAAAAGTACAAAAAATCTCCAAGGTCAAGGTCAAAAGGTCAAGATTGTTGGCATCAAATGAAAGGTCTTGCCTCAAAGAATACATATGTGAAAGTCCTAGTATCTACTGTTCAAAAGTTGTGGCCAAGGTCAAACTTTTTGGAAAGTGGGTAAAACTCCAAGGTCAAAGGGTAAAAGTTCTTGGTATTCAATGAAAGGTCTTTTCACAAGAATTACATATATGAAGTATGAAAGCCGTAGCCCTTACCATTCAAAACTTATGGTCAAAGTTAAATTTTTTCATAAGTACTGAAATCTCCAAGGTCAAGGTCAAAAGGTCAAAGTTGTTGGTACCCAATAAAAGGTCTTGCTACAAAGAATACATATGTGAAATATGAAAGTCCTAGTACCTACCATTCAAAAGTTATGGCCAAAGTAAAAGTTTGGAATTTTTGTGTAAAATTGGGTCAAACTCCAAGGTCAAGGTCAAATTTGGTAGTACCCAAAGAAAAGTCTTGTCACAAGGAATACACATATGAAATATGAAAGTCATAGCTCCACTAAATCAAAAGTTATGGGCAAGGTTAAAGTTTTTGTGACGGACGGACAGCTAGACAGACAGACAGACAGACGGATAGACGGACAGACGAATGAGATTTAATGTTTAAATAAAATAAGATTTAATGTTTAAAGCGGGGGACAATAAGTAATTATACAAAGTAAGAAGTTGAAATGAGTAAAATATTATGAATGCCCTGCTTGTTTTAGTTTCATTTCAGAATTTTTCAAGTTTGACCAAATCTTGAAAAAGTAAAAGCCACAAGGTTTTGCAATTGTTTGGCATAGCATTACAAAATGCATTATATTTTTGCAACATCATAAAGATGCAAATTTAAGATGCCAAAAAATTTAGTTCACATTCACATTTAACTCATTACACAGGTTTTATAAAAAAGTAAATAAGTGTAGTTTTGGGAATTAAGTTAAATGCAGCCATTTTGGTTAAAAATCTGGTATTGTCTCCATGGTAACAAATCTTGCATTCCTGTTTCCATAGTAATAGAGAATGGATAGGGAAAATTTTATTTCATATTAGTTTCAATCTAAGGGGATAGGATAAGGAAACTTGAAACATGCCCTGGTTAGTCTACATGTACTTCAAAATTGTCAATTTTACGGAAGGGGGGGGGGCATTTTGTGCAAGTGTTCACAGTTCTCTTATCTACGAACATATTTACATGTATTAATGCTCTTGGAAATGGGATGTGAATATTTTTACATGACACGTCTCCTAGATATGGACTAATTTTACTGTAAACGACATCAAAACAGGTAGAAAGGAACATATCTTTTCTATATGAACTTAATGAAATGTGCATATGTTCCTTGAAATATGGAAATTTTGCAGATTTTGGGTAATTTTTCATCAGCTTTTTAAAACAAAAAGGTGGGGTGTCCCATAAATATTTTAATGTGTTTAAACTAACTTTTTTACCATCTGTACAATGCACTGTTTCCTGAATTTCAAATCAGTGTGCAAAGTATTAAAAAATGGCTTTGAAAAAGGGTCTAAAATGGTAATTTTCTCAATTTGGCAAAATGCCAAAATCCCCAAAGCTAAGCGTTGTTAAGCCATTATGTAGAATTACAGTTTTTAAAAAATTATGTTGTTATACTAGAGAGGAATAATGGTAGTTTTGAAACAAAACTAATATATTTTAAAGTATTAATATTTTGTTAAAACATACTGAACAATATTTATGCAGAATTATCTGTAATTTGATATCAAGAAAAAAGTGCTGACTCATCACATGAAGGGCAAATAGGTCCAATTTTTTTTTATTTATTAACTCTTTTACAGTCAATAGTTTGATATACAATACTGAAGTAAAATTGCTGATTTCAACAGTCTACAACTACATTTATATATTATGATCTTTATATTATATATAACATAATTGGGGGCCACGAGGGCCTAGAATGCTAAATCTTTGACGCTTTATATCTCGAAAATGGGAAATATTTTTAATAATATTTAATATTTTAAATAAAATATTATTCGCAACGAGATCGAATCTAGTTAAGGTCTTCCGTTTCCAACGGAAGACCTTTCTGTAATTCTTAGGTTTCTTTTCCACAGTTTTTCTTTTTTTTTTTCTTACCGATTTTGTGTACGCGAGTTCTCGGAAACGGCTTGCTCGATTTTCATGAAACTTTCAGGGCTGATGGAATATGTAAAAATCTAGACATATATTTTTTAGCTCACCTGAGCCAAAGGCTCAAGTGATCTTTTCTGATCAAAATTTGTCCGTCGTCTGTCGTTGTAAACTTTTCACATTTTCATCTTCTCAAGAACCACTAAGACAATTTCAACCAAACTTGCTACAAAGTATCCTCGGGTAAAGGGGATTCAAGTTTGTTCAAATAAAGGGCCACGCTCTTTTCCAAGGGGAGATAATTATGAATCAGAGAAAAATTAATGGCATTTTAAAAAAATCTTTTTCTCAAGAACCACTGAGCCAGGAAAAATGAAACTCATGTGGAATCATCCTCAGGTAGTGTAGATTCAAGTTTGTTCAAATCATGACCCCCGGGGGTAGGGTGGGGCCCAAATGGCCGATTAAATTTTTACCTTTTAAAATCTTCTTTTCATGTTCTTCTAAGCCATGCTTAGTGATATTTATAGTGAATCATCCTCAGGTAGTGTAGATTCTAGTTTGTTCAAATCATGACCCCTGGGGGTTAAAATTCAAGCCCCCCACCTTCAGTAAACTTTTAGTTCTGATGTCATATGTGCTTTTTTCCTAGTCAATTGCTCAGGTGAGCGATGTTGTCCCTGGGCCTCTTGTTTATTTTGATGACGTCACTTCCGGTTCTGAGATTTTTTTTTTTTTGCATTTTATTGAATTTTAGAGGGCTAGTTTGTCCGCGAGTTTTCTCGAAAACGGCTTAAATTAGAAACTTGAGATTTTCAGAGATAATAGAGCAATAAATGTTGTTGAGCGGAACGCATTTCATATTCACCTAAATTGCTGAGTACGGAAGCTCGTTAAAGCCCGAAAATAGTCCTATCGCCAATTTCAAAAATTTTGAGAATTTTCAAAGATAACATTTTACCTAGAAATATTTTGTGAAAACATGTATAACAAAAGAAGTGTAGAATTCCAAGATTTTTAAAATGATATCTCGAAAAAAGGGCTGTCCCCTAAAATTAAGGGTCTAGCGGGGTAAAATCTTTTTCTTTTATATCTAAAAAAGTATTGAGAATTTGTTATACGTCAAAGAAGCAAAGTTGTTCAAAATGTCAAGTTTCATCTACTGGAGTCAAAATACGGCCAAACCGGAAGAAGTCAGAAAACGCATATTTTTGCCGTTCTTGACAAGATTTTGGGTAACATTTGTCACTGGGAGCATAAAAATTAATTTTTCCTCCGTCGTCATCACTTCCGGTCAAACCGGAAGTAGCAAAAACTGGCTTATTTTTGCATTAGTTTTCATAGATTTATAGGATTTAAACCATTTTTCGGCATTGTTACTTATTTTTGTAAAATAAAAGTAATTTCCGGTCAAACAGGACGGAAGACCTACTCGTTGCTTTGCAACGAGCTTTGCTCTAGTTTTTTTTCTTATTTGTTCTATGGTACTTTTTTGTCCGCGAGTGTTCTCAGAAACTGTTCACCCAACTGAGCTGAAACTTTTTTAGGGTTAATAGATGTGTAGTGTAGGTGAAAGGAACGAAGGTCATTTTGCGCGCATACGCATTCACGTGCGTGCGCTTGAAATGGGTGAATTGAATGATATACTTAAAATAGCTATTACTTTTACATTTTTTGATGAAATGATTTGAAACTCAATATATAAAGATATATTAATACTGTAGATAATGTGACACTGTCAAATTAGCACGAACTCACGCGTATGCACGTGCGCTTCGCTATGATTGGCTGAAACAAAAATCTCAGTATCTTTTCTGTTTTTGACGAAATGCAATGAAATTTAAAATATAGGTATACTTTAGTATGCCCTTCAATATGATATATAACAATTGTCATGTAAATACGCGCATGCACGTGCACTACAATCTTAATGGCTATAACTCCCTTGTTTTCAACCAATCAGTATGGGATTTAGAACATAGACAGACATCTTGGACTCCTACAAGGAGGTATGTTCGTCATGCACATGCATGCATGTGTGCTTTGCTTTGATTGCCTGAAACAAAAATCGCAATTTCTTTTTTAATTTTTGACGAAATGCTTTGAAATCTTAAACAATGTCATGCATTAGGATGTCCTACAATATGATATATAACAGTTGTCGTGAAAACATGCGCATGCACGTGCACTGCAATGTGATTTGCTTAAACTTAGAATAGCTATAACCTCCTTGTTTTTCAACCAAACGGGATGGGATTTAGAACATAGATAGACTTAATGAACTCCTACAAGAGGATATAGGCATCATGCACATGCGTGCACGTGCGTGCAGGTACAATGCGTAAAGTTTCAATTGCACTTGATTTAGTGTAATTTTTAACTTTTTAAGTAGATGCCTTAAACTTACGTATATTCAAGAATATTGATAGTGTAGATAAAATGATATGGTCATTTTGCATATACATGCACGTGCGCTCATGTGCAATGCAAAAATTTGCAATATACATGGTATACACAGAAAAAAAGGTTGTTAAAGTCTAAGATGCTTAGAGTTTGCCTTATTAAATGAAGCTTAGAAGAATTGAAGCACCAAAAGGGTGTTTTGGAGCGTTTTGGGAACATCTGTATAGCGGTTCCCGTTCCAATCAGCCCTAGTTTAACATTGACCTTCTATTTCTATCCTAATTTCAGATTTACCAAATGTTAGAATATCAACAGAAAATTCTGTATGTTTTGGCAATGATATTCGGATAGACACTAATATTACATCCTGTCCACCGTGTGAAGGAGCAGTCTGGCAGAAAAGCTCAGATTCGATTGAGTTTAAAGACATAGATGTAGGGGACCCAAAATATTATGGATCTGAACAAGATCCAAAAAATCCCGTCCTTGTCTTAAGAAAGGCGACGTTTTATGACAAGCTTTCTTACAGACTTTTAACGTGGAATAAAATCGACAAATCCCTGAGTAACACCGTTTTTATCAACGTTACAGGAGGTAAATATTACAGTATTGTTAGTGAGTTCTTCTGGTGACTACATGACTTAGTCAGGAATTGGTAAACCCATGTGGGAACGAAAATCAATTTCATATGTATGTAACATGAGACTTGGTTCATTTTGATTAGTCAATTACAAGTGTGAAACCTTGAAGTACATAACTTACAAAACAAACCCTAACGAACTTAGCAGTGCAGTGTTATGTTTTAAAATTTATAAAGCTTAGGGAAGCCGTCATTGCTAAGTAGCATCGGAATTTCTAATCTTTTTAGAAAATGCTCATTGTATTAGGTATAAAGATCTTATATTTCAGCAATACTAATTTAATAGTGTTTAATCATTTACTTTAGGTCCACCAAACATCTCAATTTGTACTGAAACGAATATTAAGAACCGTTCAGTTTCATTGATATGTGAGATTTTTCTCTATGAAAACTCACCTCCACTTAAGGAAATTGTTTGGATGAAAAATAATGAACTGATAGATACAGCCAGTAGTGGAGGAAAATATACTGGAGGAACAATCAGAGATGCGACATTGGTCATTAACAATGTGAACGAACACGACGCTGGATCGTATCAGTGTAAAGCTTCCAACGCCTTGGGAACAACTCTTGGGGATATCATCGTTCTAGGTAATCATTGATATTCAATTTTTGCCGTGTTTTTGTCGCAGTTGTGTTACTTTTTGACTCGATATAGATTCATGTCACAATATTTACTATAATCCATCATACAAATGATATCTCTGGATTTGCTAACAGTAATAATACCTTCAGTTATTTTTTTAATGCACTAAATTTGCATTCAGAATATTAAGAACAAGGAAGAGTTATATTGAAGTAGAGGCTTTTTCTAGTTCCTCTGGGGTAACATGGAATCCCTGTATAATTTGGCGCTTTATTTACATTATTCTAATATAAAATTTAATCGTGATATTAATTAACTGTCTAGGCAACTGAAAAAACAAAATTCTTTTGGAGTGTACAAACAGGCAATGTTAAACATTTGTAAACCTATATGTGAGTTGACATTGTATTTGACTTACATCCACAAAGCCCCATATCGTCTCCATCTTGATTGGGGTGACTGGATTTTCATTGTGCTTTACCTCGCACATAATTGTAAAACGAAGTATATTTACTGTTTTAAAGCAGACTTTTTGCAAAATCAACAAAAGATGATTAAATTAAGTAATTACATGTTAAAAATGAAAAAAAATTAATAACAATTTCATATACTAGTAACTGATGTTAAAAACGGTTTTTCAACTGATATGTATGCAGGTATAGATGTCGTGATTTTGACATGATAAACTGAAGGTATTAAAGACATAAACACACTATACAACAAAAAAATTATTAAAGGTATGCTCTCAAAGAGCTCAGTTCACTTCATGCAGAAAATGGCCCTGTAGGCAGACTTAGTGGTTTCATTTCCAAATAAAAAAAATATTCTCCTAAAAGTCCAGGTCTTTGAAAACTGGCTTTATGAAATGCAATATTCTTGAATTTAAGGTAACACGGTTTATTTGAGTACTTACGGTGAAGAAAAACAATACGAGCACACTCTCTTATCTAAAACCTAAAACATGTCTTTTAAACCACAGAATCAAAACAGTTCTATTATTAAGTTGTATATTTTAGATAAAAGGTTGCGCTCTTTATCAATTTTCAAAAATTAGCTTTAAAAATTGGCTGTTATGTAGACTTTTTAGCTCACCTGAGCGGAATGCTCAAGTGAGCTTTTCTGATCAAAATTTGTCCGTCGTCTGTCGTCGTCGTTGTAATTTTTTTTTAAATTTTCATCTTCTCCTCATGAACCACTCGGCCAATTTCAACCAAACTCGTAACAAAGTATCCTTAGGTGAAAGGGGTTCGGATTTGTTCAAATGAAGAGCCATTTCCTTTTCCAAGGGGAAATATTTCAAATATAGTGAAAATTTGTTGGTATATTTTAAAAATCAAGAACCACTGTGCCAGGAAACTTCAAAGTTATAGGAAAGCATCCTGTGTAGTGCAGAATCAAGTATGTTCAAATCATGGGTAAGGGCGGGGCCACAATGGTCGATCAAAGTTTTACATAGAAATATATTGTGAAATTCTTTAAAAATCAAGAATAGCAAAGGCATGACTGATCATATTTATATAGAAGCATCCTAAGGTCTTGTAGATTCAAGTTTATTCAAATCATGATCCCTCGGAGTATGGCGGCGCCACAATAGCCGATCAAAACTTTACATAGAAATATATAGAAAATTCTTTAGAAATGTTCTTCTCAAGAACAACTGTGCAAGGAAAGATGAAGTGTATATGGAAGGATCCTCAGGTAGTGTAGATTGAGGTTTGTTCAAATAATGACCCCTGGGGTAAGGGGCGGGCCACGATGGCCGATCAAGTTTTACATAGAAATATTTCAGGAAATTCTTTAAGAACCTCTTCTCAGAATAGCAAAGGCATGAATTATCATATTCATCTGGAACCATCCTCAGGTAGCGTAGATTCAGGTTTGTTTAAATTTTGACCCTCCGGGGGTAGAGCGGAGCCGCAATGGCTGATCTAAGTTTTACATACAAATTTATAGGAAATTTCTTGAAAAATCTTCTTCTCAAGACTAGCAAAGTGATAATTAGTCATATTTATATGGAAGCATTCTCAGGTAGTGTATATTTAATTTTGTTCAAGTCATAACCCCTTCCACAGGATGAAAATCCACCATTCAGTCGACTGAATGGTGGCTGAATGGCCACTGAATGATCACTGAAAGGTCACTGAAAAGACCCTTTCCAGTGACCTTTCCGTGATCATTCAGTTACCATTCAGTCGACTGAATGGCACATACATTTCAGTGACCTTTCCGTGATCATTCAGTTGAATCTTTTTATTGAATAATCGGCTTATTTTTTTACATAAAAAATTTATTTCACTTTTTCCTGGTATAATAGCATTAAATGTATCTAATTCCGAATAAAAAAAAATAGGAAAAAATTAATACAAGAAAAAATAATTACTCCCATGCCCAGAATCGAACCCTGGTCTCCTGCATAGGTGTCCGCGACCTTATCGATTACGCCACGACTTCTTGTTAAGAAATAAGGATTTAAAATCAATTAATCTATAGAAATCGATGGAACAATCAGTTCACCTGTGGTATCGAGGAGCTGCGATGTGTATATATCTTGTATATCTTTTGTATATTCTATGTTAGTTGCGCGGATTTTGGGGACAGACTAATTAATTACACATCTCCTATCGGGATGATGACAATTATCAGAGACGGGCACCTGTTCCTGTGTCAAAGATTTAAGATCGTTGTAAATTCTCTCTCTAGAAACTAATAGAAGAATGATTTTATTAAATCAATATCATTTAGAAAGCTAAAATCTACTATATATTTTTTTCTACAAGAGTCATGTATAAACGATTTATTTATTCTTGTAATTAAAAATGAATTTAAAATAATGTCTTTCAGAAACTAAATATCCTGCAGTTTTGACAATGACATAATTAAGAAACGAAATTGATCAGTAATACTTGCGATCTTCCAGAGATGGTTTAAATAATATAAATTCTGTCTCATCAATCAAAACTATATATTTCCATGAAAAATACAGGTATAAGCACTATAGAATGTTATGCATTTATTTAAATTTTGAATCGGTTCTCGGATCATCATTTTTTATCACTTGACGAATTTTTGTTTTCTAAATATAACTAGAAAATTAAAAATCATTTTGAATAAGTCTCAAATATTTTATAAAATTTCAATAATTGCTTAGACATATTTCAAAGTACCCGAATTTGATCACGATAAGTAAAAAAAATAAACACAATTAAGATTGAATAATAAATCTTTATTCAAAATATGCTTTCCTTGTTTAGGAAAAATATCTGATTATAAATAATACGCTAGTGAAAGAATTGCTAAATTGAGACTTAAATATCACTGAAAGGTGGCGGAAAGGTCACTGAAAGTCGACGGAAAGGTCACTGAAAGACGACGGAAAGGTCACTGAAAGTTGATGGAAAGGTCACTGAAAGTTGATGGAAAGGCCACTGAAAGTTGACGGAAATGTGGTCACTGAATGGTGGCTGAAAGGTATCTGAAATGTGACTGAAAGGCAATTGAAAGGTCACTGAAATGTATGTGCCATTCAGTGGCTGAATGGCCACTGAAAAGTTACTGAAAGCCGTCTTTCAGTTTTAACTGAAAGGTCTTGTTTCTTCCTGTGTTCAGGGTAGGGCGGGGCCACAATGTCAGTTCAAATGTAAAGGGCAATAAAGCTACATCCTTTGTTATAATTAGTGTAGATTCATGTTTGTTCAAATAATACCCTCTTCCCTTTAAGGATTGGTTGGGACCACTTTTGGATTTAAGCTTTTCAATAATTAACTGATTTCTGCTTTTCCAACCAGTGCTCAGGTGAGCGATGTGGCCCATGGGCTTCTTGTTCAGAATATGATGAAATTGACACATTTCGCGACATCGTAATGCATTGACTGTGATATTTAATGCATTGTTAACTAAAACTAAGTAGTTTAAGTTTTTTCGGAAATTCACAGGGCATAAAAGGCAAAAGTAAAGGTTTTTTTTTTTTTACAACAAAGGAATTTTAGATTTTCTCAATCATTTGTATTACTTTTTTTTCTATCATGTTTATGTAGTACTCCAATAAAAAAGGAAAATTTCATTACTTTTGTCCCTCCGAAAACAAGACTGTATAATTCTGTATTTCTAACATACAATTTGAAATATAGCATTATATATAGCATCATATATTATATACATTGAGCAAGACGTCTATTTTAGTAATTGCATAATATGCTTTAAATTGGGAAAAATTGACACTATCCCATATAATTTTAAACTAACTATACCTGTATTTAAGACGGCCTGTAAAAATACTTGGATTGACTGTATATTGTTAAACGTCCTCTCGAGAACTTTTCACTCATATGGAGACGTCACCGTATGCCGGTGAAGGGCTTAAAATCTTGACCTTTACTTAGCACTGAGGACCATTGAGCATTGAGGGATCTTTATCGTACCAATGCCTGCCGCTGACACGGGGCCTCGATTGTTAAGGTCTCATCCGAAGGACCCGCAAATTCCACTTCCAAGTGCCGAGCGCATGGCGAAGGATCAGTTGCTACCAATTTTAACGACTTGGTCAAAAATACTTGAAAGGGATATTTCTCCAAAACTTTGCATGTACATTGAACATGTGAATAACACGTTATAAAATTCCAGAGTTGCACACAATAGAAACTTTAGTCGCCACTCTAAAATACTCAATTTTAAGGATACACTCGCACTTCTAATTAACAAGAAAACATCAAAACTATTTGAAATTTTTCTATATCTAATAGGTATCCCTGAACCTCAAGTACAAAGGCCGGAAAAGGGAGGAAATGGGACTTTAGCTTTTACAGCGATGACAAATTCCTGTCCAGCGGTGTTTTTGGTTCAGTGGAGTACTAAAAACAAAGACAATGATGAGTACACACCCATAGATGTCAATCTAGAGGAGTACAAAGGGACTTCAAATTCTCTTCCAAGCCCTGTGCTTGTTATCAGAACTGCTCAATCGCACGACCATGCCTTCAAAATAGAGGCACAGAATTTTATAGGAACCGGTACAAAAAAGATACCAGGTAAGGTGTGCGTGGCAAAATATGTAAAATGAAGGAAAAGTATACTACCCACAACAATTACGTAGATATGCTACTGGGCTTTTTATGACCCCCTTCGAAGAAGGGAGGGCATATTGTTTTGATGCTGTCTGTCGGTCTACTTAGTTTCCGTTCATTTTCTTCGCAACCATTGAACATATTGAAATGAAATTTGGTATACAGATATATCACATGAATACCTAGGTCAAGTTCTGTTTTGGGTATAATTGCACCAATTTTGACCGAGTTGTGCCCCTTGGACTTAGAAAAATTTCAATTATTTGCAGTTTCCGCTCATTTTCTTTGCAACTGTTGCACATACTGAAATGAAATTTGGTATACTGATATATTACATGAATATCTAGGTAAAGTTCTGTTTTGGGTATGATCGCGCCATCTTTGACAAGTTCTGTTTTCGATACAATCGCTTGATTTTTGACAGATTTATGTCCCTTGGAATTAGAAAAATTTTAATTATTTGCAGTTTCCGTTCATTTTCTTTGCAACGGTTGCACATGCTGAAATGAAATTTTTATTCAGATATATCAGAGGTATGTCTAGGTCAAGTTCTGTTTTGGTTTCGATCGCACCATTTTTGACAGATCTATGTCCCTTGGACTTAGAAACATTCAAATTATTTGCAGTTTTTATTCATTTCCTTTATAGAGGTTGCACGTACTGAGATGAAATTTAGTATACTGATTTATCAGATGAATGGTTCTGTTTTTGTTACAATCGCACCAATTTTGACAGTTATGCCCTTTCGGACTTAAAAAAATTCCAATTTGGGGGGAGGAGGGCATAAGTGTTTTACAAACATCTCTTGTTTGGTATATAGAATAGAGATTTTGGTTTCAGAGGAAAATTATAATAAAGTACAGATTTTAGAAAAAGAAATAATTTTATTACTCTAAAATAAAGATAACTATTTTTGGAGTTATCCTTCCTGGCTGAGGATCGGATATCATTTTTTTTTTTCAGATAACAGTTTTTGCTTAATCGATAACATACAGGATAATAAAGGTAAGACGTAATAAAAGGTTTTCCAGCTGTAGTGACATATAAAATAGTGTGATTAATATACAGAACATATTTATAACGAACAGTATTAAGGTACTTGGAAACAGCGTTGAAGTTAATATTTTCTATACATTATTACGACTTACATATATATTTTAATAGCATTTCACAAAAAAATTTATACTAAATCTTATTTCATTTGAAAGTTATTAAAATATCAAATTATTTAGCTGGTTTGATTGACACATTCTTGCACTTTGAAAAAAATTAATTTTATTCATAATACTTAGGAAAATTGGAAATCTTGTTTTGTATAAATGAATAAAATTAATACTACAATCGAAAAAATTCAGAGTAGACAAAGTTCGAAAGCACAACAAACACACAATATATTGTCAGTCAGTGCAGGTGTTGTGAGCAGACTTTGACGATTGAACGCACCCGGTGAATCTAAAATATCAACAACTAGTGCTAATTGTAACGGGGACCATTACAGATGTTCCCCAAAACTCTACCACTCCTTTTTGGTGCTATATTTCTTGTAAGCTTCATAAAATAGTACAAAATCTATGCATTTGAGACTTGGTGTATAAAAACATCACCAGTACTAATGAGTTAACTCCTATTGAATAAGGGTTATGTTTCAAGAATACTATAAGGGCACCATGTATAATCCAGATTTCACCTAAATGTACCAATGAAACTATTCCAATTATTAACCATAAAATCACCAGTTTAAATTATCAAATGATCCAAAAATATACCAATTCACGGTCAGCTCTTAGTTGGGCCTCTGACATCTTCGGGATCCTAGAAGAACTGCAAAGTCTAATGGTCTTTGTTACGGTTTTTAAGGGCGGAAGCTGCAGTCAAAGTACTTTTCCACCAGGAGGTCCCATCTTCCAATTTAGCCTGCTTGCTAAGATTCCGGCTGACCATTACATAGATCTTATCAATGCAACTTTGTGTAAAGCTAGGATTATATTCTATCTTAGAATTAAGATTGTTTTACTTACTTAATGTCTAACAAAATTAATTATAAACTTTTAAATTATTACCTAAGTTTTATATGACTGTATAACATTACCCCCTTCTTAAGACTTATTTAGTCCCTAAATTAACTACAACCTACTACATGAGTGCTTAAATGAACAGAAAGTTAAAATTCATGCAAACATATTTACAAACATTTGTGAGCTCTCTTGTTTATATATTATCTTAAGCTAAATTCAAATGTTGATGATAAGATTTTAAAAACTCATTTAAAAAGATCAAATTTTAGCATTTCTTTAAAGCGTTAAAAAAAATTTGCTCTCGAGGCTCAATGCGTGGAGTTGACCTCTCTCGTCTGGTAAGGTGGATGGGTGTATGTCTCCATTTCTTAGGTAATTCAGAATAATGGGGAAGAACTTTGGATCTCTATCAATGAAATACGTTGGTGTTGAAGTTGATCCTGGCAAGGGCTTGACGGTCTCAATTCCTGCAAAGATACTCCCCTCTGCACTTTTTAGGGTGTATCTGCTCACTTTAAATCTGTTACCACCAACATCTAGAATCGAGTGATTTTGCATCTTCTTAAGATCAATATCAGACTCTGTTTTTGTCTTCTTGGAGGAAATTCCAAAAGTGTCCTCGTCAAACTCAATTTCTTCTTCAGGTGATAGAAGGGAAATTGCATCTTCATTAGGACTTCTTTTTCTTTCTCTTTCTCTTTGGTTGCTTGGGGCTGGTCTCGGTAATTTAATTTGCAAAACCTCATTTGGCAACGTCTTTAAGCAATAATCTTTAAACATTTTCTCTGCCTTTTCTCCCTCTGATTTACTCCTGTAATGTAAACATAAACTTCTGACATCTTGGCCGCATGGAGAATGGTCTTCATTCTTCTTTCTTAATTTTCTTTTGCAAGACGTACACTGCCACGCGAACCCTGAATGCTGTTCTATGTGTCGATTGATAGAATATTTAGACTCTGACTGCAGATCACATATTTTGCAAAAATATGTGTTGATCTGTAAAATAGAAATAATTATGTAATAAGAATAGAACAATTATCATAAATGCTTTATATCATTTCATAATCTCAAAATCTTTTTGGTAATTTTCTTTGTCTTTTACTGTCAAAGAGTGTTTCTTTTAATTGGTCATTTATAGGATTCTTGAAACTTGAATTTGAATTTTCAGCTGTTTGCAATTCATTTATATTTTCAGACCCCCCCATTATCTTCAGTTTCACATTCTTGAAAAATCGAAATATCTGGATTTTCACAAATTCTTTTAACATGTTCAAACAAAACAACACCATCTGTAATTTCGTAATTTATTTCTTCTGTTTGTTTTTCTTTTACATTAAACTTGGGATGATTTTCTCCAACATATGGCTGGAGTCTGTTTGAATGAACAACTTCTGGCTTCGATTTTGGTGTCTCTTGAATTCTGTACAAAACATCATTCAATCGGTGTGTCACTAGAAAAGGGCCTTGCCATGGCCTTTGTAGTTTCGGTGAAATTCCTTTCTTTCTTGCCATATTATGCAACCACACTGCGTCTCCCTTTTCATACTTCTTAAAATTCATCCTATTGTCATAATATTCTTTCATTTTACCAGCAGCAATCTGTAAGTTCTTTCGTGCATATTCATGAATTTCCGCTAACTTTTCCTCTAATTCAAATGCATAGACAGAATTGTATACACTTCCATTCTTCTGGTAGTCTTTCAAAATAAAGATCAACTCTAAGAGCAATTTCTCTTCCTAACATCATACAGCATGGTGTCACTCCTGTTGATGCGTGAACTGATGATCTGTAAGCCATCATGATCAAAGGTATATATTTGTCCCAATCTTTTTGATGTGGCTCTACAAACATGGAAAGCATATTTTCAATTGTCTGATTAGCTCTCTCAACCATCCCATCTGACTGTGGTCTGTAAGGACTTGTACGAGTCTTCTGAACTCCTAGAAGTTTACACATCTCTTTAAAAACATTTGATTCAAAGTTACTTCCTTGATCTGAATGCAATTCTCTCGGAACTCCGAATTTTGCAATCACATTTCCAATTAATGCTTTTGCTACTGTTATAGCCTCCTGGTCAGGCAATGGAACTGCTTCTGACCATTTTGTAAAGTTATCTTCTATAACAAGTAAATATCTGTTTCCTTTATCGCTCAAAGGTAAAGGGCCCATTATATCCAGAGCAACACGTTCCATAGGTATCCCAACTGTATGTCTCTGTAATGGTCCTTTATAATGCTGTTTCGGTCTTTTCCTTGATGCACATAAATCACATGTTTTACACAGCTGTTCAACATCTCTTCTCATCCCATACCAGAAAAATCGAGCTTTAATCCGTTCTAATGTCTTATTTACTCCTAAATGTCCAGAGGATGGTAAACTGTGCAATTCATATAGAATAAATGAGCTTAGCTCTTTAGGTAATACCAGCTTCCCGCTATCTGATGTCCTGAATCAGATTCCCACTTTTGATATAATACACCTTGTCTAAGGTAAATTGAATCCCATCTGGCTAAGTAAAACTTAACTTCCCTGCTTTCAGGTGAAATAATTCTCCATTCTGACTTTTCCCAAGACTTAATCCAAGTCATTAACTTGCCTAGGACTTTATCATTGTCTTGAAGCTTCTTTACATTCTTAAGGGAGATAACTCCAGTCTCTTGAATACTCTTCAATATATCGTGACAACTTTCATTTCCAATCACTGAGCTCCCATCTGAGTCATTCTCTGGAAATCTCTCTGTGGTTTGAGACACTCTATTACATTGTCCTATCATCATTTCCGAAGATATTGAGCTGCAGATCTCTGTCAAAGTCTCAGGATAAGTCATTTCAGTTTGAGTTTGTACGTCGCGATGAGTATCAAATCTGTGATCCTTGTTATCACAATGTGAACACGACTCACTCGCACAGGGTCTTCTACTTAAAGAATCCGCATTATTGTGCACTCTTCCTTGCCTGTGATCAATTTTCATGTCATACATTGCCAGAATTTTCTAGCCATCGGGCCATTTGCCCTTCAGGATTCTTGAAATTCAACAGCCACCGAAGTGCGCAATGGTCAGTCCGGACTTTAAAATATCGGCCAATTAGATAATGATGAAATTGTTGAATTGCAGCTACAACAGCTAACAGTTTTTTCCTGGTCACACAGTATCTCCGTTCAGGTTTACTTAAAGTTCTGCTGTAATAAGCGATTACTTTTTTCGTCCCATCTTGAACTTGGGAGAGCACAGCTCCTATTCCGGTATCACATGCATATGTGTCTAAAATGAACATTCCTTCTTATTTAGGATATGCTAGTATGGGGGATGAAATGCATTCTCACACCTTTCAGTCCATAAAAATTGTTTTCCTTTTTCAGTCAACTGATGTAATGGTTTTGCAATTTCTGCAAAATTCTTGATAAATCTTCTATAATAGGAACATAATCCTAAGAAACTTCTGACTTCTTTAACTGTCTTTGGAGTAGGCCACTCTTTCACTGCTTGGACTTTGTCTGTGTCAGTTGATATTCCATTTTCACTTACAACATGTCCTAAGAACTTCACTTCTTTACGAAACAGCTGACATTTCTCTGGGTTAAGCTTTCGATTAGCTCCTTTTAACCTGTCAAAAACTTTTCGTAAGTTATTTATATGTTCTGTGAATGACTTTCCTGTCACAATGATGTCATCTAAATACAAAAGACACAATTCTCTGTTTAATCCACTAAGAATTTGCTCCATTAATCTTTCAAATGTAGCGGGGGCATTGCATAATCCAAATGGCATTGTACGAAACTGCCAAAATCCATTTTCACTAGTTGTAATTGCAGTTTTTACTGTCTTCTTCTTGAACTGATACCTGCCAGTATCCACTTTTTAGATCCAATGCAGAAAACCACACTGATCCAGATAAAGCATCCAGACAATCATCTGTTCTTGGTAATGGATGTGAATCTTTTACAGTTACATCATTTAGTTTCCTGTAATCAATACAAAATCTTGTTTCACCATTTTTCTTTTTCACGAGAACAATGGGTGAAGCTCAAGGGCTAATTGATGGTTCTATTATTCCTTGATCTTTCATTTCTTGAATAACTTTAGAAACTTCATCTTTCTTTGATAGTGGAACTCTCCTTGGTCTTTGTTTGATTGGTTGTGCAATACCAGTGTCGATTTTATGCTTGACAAGTGAGGTTTGTCCTAAATCCTGTGAATTTCTGCTAAAACGTGTTTCATATTAAAGCAAATTCCTCCTTTAAGTGAAAGTGTTGTTCCTGGCCATTGTAACAGACAAGTGAAAATAAACACACCAGCTCTGTTAAAGCCAACAGAAAATTTCAATGACAAATGTGACCTTTTAATGGCTAAAAAATTGGTCAACCTGGAAAATGATGTGATACCTCTCCGAGTAATGAACATTACTGACAGACCACAATTGTTGTACAAAGATTCACTAGTTTGTTTGTGTGAGCCAGTTTGTGAGAAATAGATTTCTCTCAGCAGGGTTTGTGTACAGTATATGTAAATAATTTGCAAAAGAAGGAATTACCCATAACAGTGCCAGATCATCTCAAGCAAATGTTTGAAAATTCTTCAAAGAATTGAACTCCTATGGAAAAAGATGTTTTGAGAGAATTCCACTTTCTCGCCTTTAATCTTAAGAATTCTTTCACCGAATAAAATGTCACAGTTATTTTTCTCTAAGAAATCAGCACCCATAATTCCCTCATTCTTGATATTAGCTATCCAGATTTCATGCTCGATTCTTTGTTTTCCCATTTGAATATTCACAATGGCTTTTCCTAGAAATGGTGACACTTCTCCTACTGTCATGAAATATTTATCTTTCTCTGTAATGCATGGTACATGCTCTGGTTTCAATCTGTTTACAAATTTTTCACTCAAAATTGTAATATTAGCTCCCGTATCAATCAAGAAATCGACCTTTGTATCCTGCACTTTAGTAGTCACATATAAACCATCACAATCATCAGAACATTCAATCTCTAAAGCTTTGGGCTTGCTGTTTTTGATCGAGCTCCAGCCCCTGAGTTCGACCAACTCACGTTTCCCGAATTATGTTCACTATCATTTGTCTGATCCTTAGCATAAGAACTCTGTTTTGAAACAGGCGACATTTTACTTTTGTGAAATTCCATAGTCAAGCTAGCAAGTCTTGTCTTAATTTCTTCAATTCATCACTAAATCTTTCATCAAGTTTCTGTCTTTTCTTTGATTTTGTTCTTTATACTTTCCAGCCCATTTTTGATGGTTTGATCCCGAAGATCTCAGAGGCGTTGATTTTGGGGTTGGCAGTCTTCTGTTCTGAGCTTGGAATTTTTCATCACTTTCAACAATCCTCACAAAACTACGGTGTCTTTGTCTATCAGCAAGCTTGTGTGTTTCTAAAGGGACAGCTAGAATTTATATTCTTTGGTCTTGACTCTCTTACTCTGTGTCTCATGTAGGGGTCAGGTAAAGCATCTATAAAGTGATCTAACGCCAAAACATCCCTTATAACAGAATCTGCATTAGGATATGCTTGGCTTGTCATTTTTCTTATTGCTTGACCAAGTTCTGGAATTGATTCGTCTCTAGATTTCATCTTTGATTGTAACTTTGCTCTATACATTTCTGCACGATTCACTGATCCAAAGCGATTCTCTAATGCTGTTACCAAACTTTCAAAATTTTTTTCTCTCTGTTGCCTTTAATTCATTCAAAATAATTCGAGCTGTTCCTTTCAAACTTCCCGCTAAATATAATGACTTTGTTTCATCATTCCACTTGTTAATCTCTGCTAAACTTTCAAACTGTGTCAAATATTCTTCCCAATCATCAGGTCCATCATAATGTTGCGGTTTCATTTTCACTGTTTTTGACTTTTCATTGCTATTATCTCCACAAAAATTTTCTTTTTCACTGTGTATTTCTTTTGGTGATCCAACATGAGTCTCCATTGATGAATTGCTTGTACTTGCATTTTCAGTTTGACTTGTTTCTTGTCCTATGGAACTAAGTGTCGTTTTTTCAATCTCTTCAAATTGTTTCTTTAGAATCTGGATTGAAGCTACCTTAGGGGTTGAGGTCACTTGTGGTTCACTTTTAAAGAAGTCTTTGGTTTGACAGAAACTTTCCTTAGCAAGGTTTCTTGTATCCTTTTGTTTTTCTTTCATTTCTTTTAATTCTGAATTAAAATCACAAATCTGGTCATGAATTCCACTTTCCATCAAATTCATATTAGAATACATAACATTCACTTGCGCATGCAGACTAAATATTTCTTTCTTAAAGAATTCTCTCTGTTGTTGTAACTGATCACAAATCTTTTCTTGAAACACAAAGAAACTCTCCTTTATTTCTGTAGAAAAAAACCTTCTTTCTTTATTGCTTTGACTATGTGATGGTGTCTTAAATTCCTCTAGTATTTCATCTTCCCAGTTCTCTTGATCTTGAAGCGGAATGGTCTCTTCAAACTGTTCTTTATCCATGGAAATTTCCAAATCCTCTTATCTCCAATGGTTTCTTGAAAGTAACAACTTTAGAAGATTCATCCATTTTTTTTCACAGCACAAATAATCTCCAAAATTGAATTCCAAAACGTAAACAATGAAAATAACAATCCCACCGCTGCCACCAATTTGTGACGCGGCTCGAAACGTCAACAAGATTTGGGTTCGGATATTTAACGAGCCAAATGCGTAATGTAGCGTAACCCTCTTCAGTTTGAAGAATTCACAAAAGAAATCCAGAATACTAAGACACTATGAAGTTTATTAAAATATAAAGATGATGTGGGATTGTTGATAAAACAAGGAAATGAATAATATATAAATTCAAACACCCATTAAACTAATTTGTTACCCTAATATTATTCAAGAAAATTACTGGCTGGTGAAGTTTTTGTATGATAACTCTGGTAAATAAATTGTGGTGAATCGACGCAACCAACAATTATCACCAATACTCTTCTTAAGAACACCTCTGGTGAATCAACGCCACCAACAGCTTTCTATAATCCGGTCTTATCACCTGTAACTCGGTGTATAAAAACATCACCAGTACTAATGAGTTAATTCCTATTGAATAAAGGTTATGTTTCAAGAATACTATAAGGGCACAATGTATAATCCAGATTTCACCTAAATTTACCAATGAAACTATTCCAATTATTAACCATAAAATCACCAGTTTGAATTAACAAATGATCCAAAAATATACCAATTCACGGTCAGCTCTTAGTTGGGCCTCTGACATCTTCGGGATCCTAGAAGAACTGCAAAGTCTAATGGTCTTTGTTACGGTTTTTAAGGGCGGAAGCTGCAGTCAAAGTACTTATCCCACCAGGAGGTCGCATCTTCCCATTTAGCCTGCTTGCTAAGATTCCGGCTGACCATTACATAGATCTTATCAATGCAACTTTGTGTAAAGCTAGGATTATATTCTATCTTAGAATAAAGATTGTTTTACCTACTTAATGTCTATCAAAATTAATTATAAATTTTTAAAATATTACCTAAGTTTTATATGACTGTATAACAATATACAGACTTTAGTTTCAGCCAATCAGAGCGAAGCGCAAGTGCATGCGCGTGAGATCTTGCTATTTTGACCATGTCATATTGTCTATGCCACTAATATATCCTTATATTATGAGTTTCAAAGCATCTCATCAAAAATGTTAAAAGTTACGCCTATATCAATTAAATCGGCCATTTCACGTGTTGCACGTGCGCGCTCTTGCAAGCACGTGCGTGCAAGATGACCTTTGTTCGGCAAATCTACATAACGTGTCTACTGACCCTAAAAACATTTTACCTTAGTCGGATGTGTAGTTTACAAGATCACTCGAGTACAAAATTTTCCCAGGAAGAAGAAAAAAAAAGAAGAAATCAGAGTAAAAACAATATGTTCACCAACTTCGTTTGATGGGAATGCCGATTGAAAATTGGTCAGAGGTGTACTTTATTTACTGTGGACTTATAAAACTACTTCACGAAGCCCGATCTACCTGATCTGCGCATAGGGGTTAACGCAGCGTCGACTCAGGCACGTCACAATACTCCAGAGCCGTCACAATTGAACACAATTTCGTCACAATTAAAATGACGTCAAATTGCGCTAAAATGTTTCGCTGATTTTACTTACCAGGTAGCTCTATAGACTGTGCATGTTGAAAGCTGGCATTTCTATTATTTACATTTTTTAAAAAAAAATATTTCTTTAAATTAAGGTAGGTCGCGGGTTTACTGCATAAAATTTCTCACGAGAAAACATATCCTGAAAATTTTATATAATGTTCCTTAGACTTTAAAGCGTATTATCTCCAATTTTTATTGAATTTGCCTACGTAGTTTTAATGATATATATCTGTAAACGCGGCATAGTTTTAAGTACTTTTTTTACGCTTTACTATTGAAATATATGGGAAAATGACGTTTTTAAGCCAATTTTGCGGAAAGAGTTTCTTTTAAAAAGGTTTGATAACTTTTAAAAAACGTAGACGAATTAGTCAGGAATTTCAAAATGTCAAGATGAGGTGAAATCAAAATTATTGATATAAAAAAATTTATATGCCTTCTCGCTAGATTTTTTGCTAAATAATTTCAAAGTTTGCTGTTATAATGCCAAAATGTTGCGTTTATGGCGTTATTTATCTCCACAACGTCATATGTTGACCGTAATCACGTTAACAGTACGTAATGTATAAAATTTAAACATTTGGAATATGCAAGATCTAAAAATGATATAGATGTAAAATGTTATTTTACTCATCATTTAACTTATTGCGGATTTATATAAGGATAACGAGTACCTTATTTACAATAATAATTATATTGTGAAATTCATATTCTGAAAG
Organism: Saccostrea cuccullata; assembly: GCF_032062105.1. Taxonomy (NCBI): domain Eukaryota; kingdom Metazoa; phylum Mollusca; class Bivalvia; order Ostreida; family Ostreidae; genus Saccostrea; species Saccostrea cuccullata. Next base: position 17,487 of record NW_026921628.1, on the reverse strand, counting down.
TCAGAATAAACTTTATAAACAATCGTCGTGCATGAGAACTAGCATGCAGCGACAACATCGCGAATGATAAAATATTATTTCCTGTACTGTATATTTAGGATGTTCATGTTCAGTAAGATTTCAAGCATAACACATAAATTTGATCACTTTATTCGATAAATAGTAAAGAAAGACATCCCAGTGAGTAATTGGGAAGGGGGGGATCTGGCAATGTCTTTATTAAGACTAATTACTATTTCTTAATCAAATTGCAAAGTGTAAAACACTTCCATTTAGCTTATATGAATACACACAGTCAGAGCTTTTGGTATATAAAAAATGAAACTTGTAAATTGTTTACAGTGTCGTATAGGACTGATAGTCCGGGTGTTTATATAAATTTATTTTTAAAACGCAAATTACAATTTGTTCGTCAACATAACATAGCAATTACATGAAATTTAAAACAAAATAATTTAATTTAAGTTGTAACACGTCATTTGATTGGTTAAACGGTTTTATCCATTTTGTATAACATAAATTGCCTACGTCACAATGAGTTACGTCAAAAACGTATTACTCCGCTTGACGTTAATTTTAAAATAACACTCAATATTAAACCTTTTTTCCGGAAGAAATATTGTCTTATTGTCTACCCTGAAATTAGATTATAAGGAATGAAGCTAATTTCAATTTATGTTATCCGATATAACAAAACTTGGGGCAGTTTACGCTTTTTTATAAACCGCTTCGCGGTTTATAAAGCGTAAACTGCCCCAAGTTATGTTATATCGGATAACATAAGTTGAAATAAGCTTCATTCCTTAAATAATCAAACACATGTAATAATGATTATAATAATAAATACACGTAAAAGTAAATTACATGTAATAAAATTTAACTCGTTTTTAGTGTTGAGGATTGATTTCATCTTGTATACATGTATACAAATTTGATTTGCAGTTGCAGTCATGGTGCTACAGTCGCCCGCGTGGCGCAGTCGTAAGAGCGTCTGCTCTAGAGTCGCGAAGTAAGGAGTTGATCCTTACGTCGCGGGTTCGCATCCAACTGTGGGACGTGGAGAGCGGTCCTTCGGATGAGACCGAATAAATCGAGGTCCCGTGTCGCAGTTGGTGCTGGCACGAACCCCCCCCCCCCCTTGCTCAATGTCCCTGAGTGCCGAGTATAGGATAAAATTTGCAGCTCTCCACCAGGAAGTGATGGCATCTCCATATGAGCGAAAAAATCTCGAGAGGGACGTTAAACAATATACAATCAATCATTCAATCATAGTGCTACTTATAAACGCGCTATCCCTTTGAGTTGAAAAAATAAAGTCAATGCGCACACACAATCCTTCGAGTTTTAGGCTTAAAAATTTTATTTACGATTATTTTTTTTTTTATACAACAATTTTTACGCATTCTCATTTTGATTGACTTTAATTGAGCAGTATTTTAAGCCTTTACTTACGATATGAGTGATTCCTTTCATTTGTATTTTATTTAATTTTTTAAAACCATTACACATATTAATCTCAACAGAATTTTAGACCGTAATTTAATTTTAACAATCTTGGACTATACATGTACGAAGTTTACGTACAAAAAGCAAGCACTTTGTACATGTATAACTTACTTAATTTGTACATGACTTCATAAAGTCATTTTTAGATAATTAAACGGGAAACAACGCAACGTCGCCTTTGTGACGTCATTGACGTCATAATCAAATGTGCACAAAACAACCGCTTGGATCGTCAAAATTGTGTACCAAAATTGATGACAAAAGCAAACCCGCGACCTACCTTAATAAACAACTTTGGAACATAATAAATTTTGAGGTATCAATTTTTTGGTACAGATTCATTAATTTTATCTTGTTTTATTTCAATTTTTGAGTTCAAGAAAAAAAACAAACAAACAAACACTGCAAACAAAAGTAAACGATTTAAGACATTGAAAACAGCAATTACTTCTTGAAAAGAATATATATTTCATGGCAAGATTGATTGATTGATTGTATGCTATTAAACGTCCCTCTCCAGAATATTTCACTGATATGGAGACGTCACAATTGCCGGCGAAGGGCTGCAAATTTAGGCCTATGCTCGGCACTTACAGCCTTTGAGCAGGGAGGGATTTTTATCTTGCCACACCTGCTGTGACACGGGGCCTCGGTTTATACGGTCTCATCCGAAGGACCGCCCAATTTAGTCGCCTTTTAAAACAGGCAAGGGGGTACTGAGGACCTATTCTACCCCGGTTCCCCACAGGGCATTTTATGGCGAGAGAGTATTAAATATATGTTAGTTTTGTATGCTTGTCTTTAATCAAAATATAATATATTTTAGTTGAGAAGAGCTCTTGCGCATTGGACAAGAAAGGTACGTTTTTATATTACATATAACGTAACACTTTGGTCTTTTACAGAGCCAGAAAGTAACTTGTTTTATAATTTTATAAAAGTAAAGAAGTTAGAAATTTGAAGAACTTTTGTAGAAATGGATTTATTCACAAACCAGATATTCCATGTAATATCAAAGTCTTTGTATTAATCAAAAAAAGGATCAAAGCCTATGTATGATATAATAAAACAAGAGGCCCATGGGCCTTATAGGTCACCTGAGCATTATGCATCAACTTTCCGGTGATTGAATTTGATTCATGCTTTAATCCAGATGCTATGGCATTCACAATTTTGAAAGAAGCACCATTGATCATCATAACAATACACTTAGCAGTTGCTTAGTTTGTTTACTTAATACCCATAGGCAAGGTAGAAGAAAAATGCATTTCAAGTAATCAGTAATATTCAGCATGATCAGAAATGCCCCAATCACACATGAACCCCTGACCCTGAGGCCTAGGTCCACACATTGCACAATTTTTGAAAAGGCATCCTTGCTTTTCAAAAATATTTGATTAATACCAAGGAGCAGATTTCAGACAATTCATCCAGTTTCAGTATATAAGTACAGCCCTCCTTTATGGTACCCCTGACCCTGGGGCCTTGAAATTTACAATTCTGGAAGATTAGGACCCTTGCTCATCATAACTACATAGGTAGTTTATCTGCTTAATACCAAGGAGCAGAGAAGAAAACTTTCAAAGATTTAATGTATTTTCACAATATAATCAATAGAGCCCCGCCCTATCACTAGAACTCCTGACCCTAGGGCCATAAAATTCACAATTTTGGAAGAGGTATTCTTGCTCATCATAACTATGTAATTAGTTTATTTCATTCCTAGGAGCAGAAAAGAATTTTTTCAAAGAATTCACGTATTTTCAATATATAATCAATAGAGCCCTGCCCTAACACCAGAACCACTGGGACCATAAAATTCACAATTGTGGTAGAGGCACTCTTGCTCATCAGAACTATGCACTTATTTAGTTTATTTAATACCCAGGAGCAGAGAAGAAGATTTTCAAAGAATTCATGTAATTCCACTATATAATCTATAGAGCCCTGCCCTAACACCAGAATCCCTGACCCTGGGGCCATAAAATTCACAATTTTGGTAGAGGCACTCTTGCTCATCATAACTATGCACTTAGTTAGTTTATTTAATACCCAGGAGCAGAGAAGAAGATTTTCAAAGAATTCATGTAATTTCACTTTTATAATCTATAGAGACCAACCCTAACACCAGAACCCCTGACCCTGGGGCCATAAAATTCACAATTTTGGTAGAGGCACTCTTGCTCATCATAACTATGTACTAAGTAGGTTTATTTAATACCCAGTAGCAGAGAAGAAGATTTTCAAAGAAATAATGCATTTTCACTATATACTTATTTAGCCCCGCTCTAGCACTAGAACCCATGCCCCGGGGCCATGAATTTCACAATTTTGGTAGAGGACTCAATGCTGATTACAATCATGCAAACAGTTTGACTGCTTAATGTCCAGGGGTAAGAAGAAGATTTTTAAAGATTGCACTAATTTTAGTGGTTTTTGCCCCCCCCCCCCTCTAGGCCCCAGGGGTGCAGGGACCATGAAATTCCCAATTTTTGTTCCCCTTTTCCCATAGATGCTATATGCCAAATTTGGTTGAAATTAGTTCAGTGGTTTCAGAGAAGAAGCTGAAAATGTTCAAATGTTAACGCACGACGAACGACGACGGACGAAAAGTGATAGCAATAGGTCACCTGAGTTTACTCAGGTGACCTATAAAATCAGTAATAAAACCTGTGGGTATGGGAGAATGGGTACAATTTCTCACGTTCACAGATACAAACTCGGAAGAAATTTAATTGTATGCCCTTTTTAACAACCCAAATCAGTAAATCACAATGGCTTCAATACAGAATTTATCACTGTAATTATATGGACAACAAATAATCTTATGTTAAAATAGGTAAAACAATCAAACCTATGTACATTTTGTGAAGCAGTTATTTAATTTATTTTGGCAATGTCCAGTGGTAAATCAATTTCTACATGGTTTTGGTAGACATTGTTATCAAAAAGACATTGTTTTATATCTGGATGGTTAAACTTTTATTTTTGGAGACATAAGTAATACAATATCATCAAAATCTTTAAATATTTCGCAATGTATATGATGCTCTAGTCATGTTTTTATTTTACTTTTCATTTCACAAATCTGTTGCATCAATTTTACTAAACGATGTCATACTTAATAAATGTAATGTTGTTAATACAAAATTTACAACATGACAACAGTAAACTTCTTATGAGTTTATTGTCTAGATGTTGAGGAATTCGTTCTCAAGTTGGGGAAATGAGCCGTTCCAATGGCTTTGCTTTGAAGGTGCAAGAAACACAAATGGTCTTAGTGCACAAGTTGCAAATTCTGCAAATAATAAAAAAAAGTCAAATAAGGCTTGTCGATACGTATATTGTAAATCAGAGCTCGCAATAGAATGACACATGTTAATATCAAACACATATGACATGCTATGTCAATTCTTTACATTGAGACAATAATCATAAAAGGATAAACATATACATGTAGCAGTTTCTGTGTCTCAATAGAAAAAATGACATGTTTAATCAATTATTTAAGATTACATAACATATGTTTTAGTCTTCATCAGAATGTCGTTATTTCGCGACTATAACCAAAAATACTTTATCGGAAACCTTTTTTTTTCTTGACAGAACATATTTACAGACTTACAAACTAAATCTAAAAATAGAACTGAACACAATCAGTAAACAAGTTTCTCGACTGAGTGATAAACAATTATCTTTTAAATGAACAGAATAATGTTAAATCGATTACACATATAAAAATTTACCTTCTGATAATACCGTTTATTTTTAACAAATTCCATGATTTTGTACTCTCCCGAAAACGTGTACATAAAATGAAAATAGATCTTAACTTTTTTAACTTCCGGTACTAATGAGTTCTATGGTAAAGAGCTACAGCCACGAAGTGCCAAAATATGCCCTGTCCCCAAAATAAATGAAATTTTACTCTGTGATAGGTTAGACTTTGTGGGTTATAACACAATTTATTTTTTAGTGATATCTTTTCCAGTTTTCTTTTTATAGTTGTTTGAAAATGGTATTGTTTTCAAGTAAAATCTACTTGTATAACGTCATGACTTTTGACGTTATATATACACATGCATATTGTAACGGTATGACGTAATAACGTTATTTAAATGAAGGTAATTATATCTACATTATTAAAAGGGGGACACACTAAAATGAACCCTACCTAAGAATTTGGGAAATTTTATCAAGGGACCGTTAAGAAGTTTTGAATCATGAGATAAACACATGTAGCTAGCTAGTTTTTGCTTTGATTAAAAAAGTGTCTAAATTCTGTTATATTGTCCTGTTAAATCAAAAACAACTTTTTGAAATGATACATTAAGAGAAAATAGGGGGAAATTATTCAGGGTATAAATAATAGCACAGTATTGATTAATCCGTAAAGTCACGAATAAGTGAATATTAAGTGTTCATTTTTTTAAAGGGGGGGGGGATTATAGTATAGGCAACAGTAGGCTGTTTTAATAGCCGTAGCTACTTGTGTGATCATTCAAAACACAAGGGCCGTGCGTAATTAACATTTCCATGTGTATATAGAAGTATTTGTTGCCTGTCATTCGTAATTGTATGGACATTTTGTTTAAAATTTTCCCTCGGACTTGCTGTACATATAGAAGGATATAATTATGCCAACGTACCTTCACACGTTTTTTTTTATCATCAAGTGTTATCCCTTCGGTATAAGCTCTAGGGTAGTGTACATTGCTATGCGTACTGGAAATTCATTTGAGATTCATAGTCAAAGACGTTTGACGGCACTTGTTTTGATAAACTGTAAATTAATTACAAAATCTATAACCACTCTATTTAAACCTCTTTAAACGCCAACAGATGAACAGGCGCGGATCCAGAATTTTTTTCCAGTCGAAAAATTAAATATGCAACCCAGAAATCTCTTATCGTGTATAAAAAAGCAAACAAACAAAACAAAGCAACAACAAACCCCACAAATAAACAAAATAAACCCACATAAACTCCTTTCCCATGTTTCGGATTGTTTCCCCCTTCGTCTCAAGACACGGTCTGGAGTCCGCATACAGCTCTTTCCTCCATTTTGGTCGTGGTTTGCGACGATGATTGTGTTTCTCATACAAATAAAACCATGACTTTTTATACAAACTCAACACAGAATCCAGGGTTTCATTGTCATCTAGGAAAAATCACTTTTACTTAGTTTAGTATACATGTAGGTATTTAAAACTCCGCATATTCCAGTCTCTTCATTTAGATCCGCGCATGGATGAATACAAGGTATACAGACAAAGGAGGTAACGATTATAATTTACCAATTCAACGAATTCCTATTAAATCGCTATCATCTCGGGGATAGAGACAAAAATGTGAAAATAACACATCCATACTACCAAGCTAGCATATTTTAAAATTATGATCTATGAAGGCAACGAAATTACATGCACTGTGAGATAATTTTGACATTCTGAGACACCCCATGTATTAAGTAACTGCTGTCATTTTATATAATGTTTGATACCCCTTTTGATCGGAAACTGGAATATGTAAGTCCGCGTTCAAGTGTAGATCAAGGCCAGTTATATGTTATGCAGTTAAAGATCTATATGATATTTTTTAACAATAAAGAAGATTAAAGATCACCCCCGCTGTTGTGATATGCATTTAGCTTTCGATCATGCAACAATTTCAAAATCAATGTTGCTGATCAGCCGGGGATATTTTTACAATTATAGAATAAAGAAAATAAATTTCCCTACCCTGTTGATTTATGTTTGTATTTATGAAAACGCCCCCCCCCTCCCCCCTAAAAAAAACCACTATCGAATATATTAATTCACTTCGTCAGTTTTTCACTTGTAAAAATTGATTTTTTTTTTTCGATTGTGTAAGTGATATAATTCCTCTAGATTTGCCCTTGCATCTACCTCCAACTAACTGATGACCTGTAGCATAGATTACTTATGAATTATTTGGAAATCCTACGGGTAAATATCTTTAAGCACATTGCAAAGGGGGCGTTGCGAAAATATTTTATAAATACTGAATTCTAAGACACACCAATACACTGACAAATTTCTGTATTTTGTATTTGTACTAGATGGAATTATAATTGTTTGAAATATTTATTGATGAAAATATCAATATACAGTAGAGATATGTCCTCAGTGCGAAGCTACGCACAGCTTTATACATGTAAATAGGATTTTTGCTTTTGAAGCAGTATGAAAATTTACTTTTCTACACCTGCATAAAATTATCTCAGAAGATTTTGTTTAAAAGCAAAATAGATCTATGGCTGATATACGTATGTAAATTGCGGCTATAATATGTAAGAGTGCTGACTCTACCTCTCGTAATATTATATAAAAAACTTGAAATTGACATATACTCATTCAAGTTCAAGATTTTGTTTCATGGAATTGCAGACAATATCTAAATCCTTCAATTTCGTACATTATTTCTTTTTTTTTTAAATAATATTTTAGCAGCAAGCTAGCACAATATTATTTTGCTTGTAGTTTGAAGGGCAGACGTGATTATGATATTCCATGTTTTCACAGTGATATGGATCCAGAAAAAGGGGGGGGGGGTCCATTCTTTCAATTTGTTAATTAAAACGAAAATAGTGTACAGCTTTAAAACGAAAACAGGCGATTGAAAAGGGGGTGAAATTGGAAATAATAGAAATAGGCCTCTGTTAATGCATGTAATTTAATGATATCGAGTTAAGTTTAAGTGATTCATCTTGAAAACCAGAAGTCTCTGTCGAGACTGAAGCTCTACTGGTTTGTACTTATAGCAAAGGAAGAGAAAAGTTCTTAAGAAGTTGGGACTTGAAACTTTACCACAGCAATAAAAAGAATAATGATCCTTGATAAGTCTCTTTATCTTCATAGTATAGTCTACTTGCATGCCACATTATATTATAATCAGACTTAAACTGCAGGAGGAGTAGCATTTTGAGATTTTTTAACAGAAATTTCTATTTTTAGTTACCATGGCAACACCGTTCATCGAAATCAAAAACCAATAGACAGAATTACGTATCTTAGTGTAGTCTACTTGTATGCCAAGTTATATTGAAATCAGACCAAAAATGTAGAAGGAGCAGTATTTTGAAAGAATTTCATAGAAATTTCTATTTTTAGTAACCACGGTAACACCGTTCATTGAAATTAAAAACCGATAAACAGAATTGTGTATCTTAGTGTAGTCTACTTATGTGCCAAGTTATATTGAAATCAGACCAAAACTGTAGGAGAAATAGCATTTTGAAAGAATTTCACAGAAATTTCTATTTTTAGTAACAACGGCAACACCGTTAAACAAAATCAAAAACCGATACACAGAATTATGTATCTTAGTGTAGTCTACTTGTGTGCCAAGTTATATTGAAATCAGACCAAAACTGTAGGAGGAGTAGCATTTTGAAAGATTGTTTACAGACAGACATACAGACAGACAGACGGACGGACGACGGACGCATTACTATCGCATAAGCTCTTCTGGTCTCTGACCAGTAGAGCTAAAAACCAATTATCATCTAACATAATTACAGTCTTTATGACGTCACAATTGACGTATATGTATAACTTTTAACGTCATGTTCAAAGACTGACAAGAGAAATGTAACTTATATGTTTTTTTGAGTTTTGAATTCAGATAATATAAATCGAAGATCATGCCTGTCCACAAATTTCGTTTCAAACGAACTACTGATTATTTTTTTTATATATTGTGTGTAATTTTTATACAACTATTGTTATATAAACCAAATATTAACGAATGTTTAACAAAACTGGTGAATCTTTGCGACATCAAAATTTAAATGTAAAGGCATATTTCATATTGGCCACACGTATGAACAACGATTATATTAAGCGTGTAGATTCGTATCAGCAATATTTATACATATGGTAAGTATGAAAGTTGTTCTTGACTGTGGCCACACTTAATTTTGGGAAAATCTGTCGAAAAATCGGCATTTTTGAACGTTTTTATGAAACCGTCGCATCTTCAAACCACCGCACGTGCCTAACAGCGCGTTATTTAATGAAATGAGTTACGCATGGAAAAGAAGTATGTTGTCCTCTTATAATTAACGTACAGTACCTGCCATGAATAGAAACTCGATTTTTGTGAAAAACACAGGGCCAGATATGATGGTTCGTGGCTTTACCTCTTTAGAATCAGCGCGAAATTCAAATACAACAATGTAACAAAAATTAAGTTTTGTCAAGATTATGATATAAAAACATCAGAATGCATGTGAAATAAAAATGTGAATATCAAGGTGAAATAAAACAAAAAAATTGATACTATTTGCTTTTTACAAAACAATAAAATTATCCCTGAGAGAATCAATAAGAATATTTCTCAAATGGCAAAACTAATGGAAATAAAAAGAATTATGAGACTCGGAACATTACCAATATAAGCAAATCTATTTTCAAAGTAATATGACAAAATAATAGAAAAATTGTATCATACCTGCAAATAATAAAACAAAGTCATAAAAAGGCTTGTCGATATGTATATTGTAAATCAGAGCTCGCAATGGAATGACCATAAAAAGGACTCGAGTGCATATACCTAATTCCGACTGACAAGCAGGTTTCCAATCAAAATACAACATTTTGGTCATGTGATGGAAAAACTAATTTACGATTTGTCCGAAAGCTCTATTTTATTATTACGTAAAGGATTATAGAAAAAGGAGGGCCGAATCGCTTAAGGCTAAATGGTTTCAAAGCTCTCACCTAATTATCTGATAAGTAAACTGTGAAAGAACTAACTTAATAGATCAAAGACCATAAAATTGCCAAGATTGAGTAAAATGTAAGTGTCACCCTTTGTCTACCTGGGAAGTGTCAGAATCTTCCTTGTTATCAATTAACCCTATTTGCCTAAGCTACAAAAAGGACAAAGGAATAGTCAAGAACAATGTTTTATCAAGGGATTATTTCCGTTTCAGAATTGGCTTGCAAAAATCTAAGTAAAAAGGTGTCTAAACAAAAATGGGAAATGTCGTTTGAATATTGCAATATCTCTTGTTAATTCAATGATAATATCATTTATACTTAAATAAAGTTTGCATTTATTAGATGTAAATGAAAATAACTAATTTTCTGTAAATGAAATTTTTGTGTTTAATTTAAATGAATGAATAAATTAAAATATTAATAAAGTGCCACGCCACAGCATGATACGCCCGTCAAAAAATTACAATGTATCTTAAATAGTTAAAAGTGCAGGAAAATCATGTCAACCTTGATTTTAAGATTCAATGATTTTTTCACACCTTAAAAAATTTGTCTATCCATCTCCTGTGGTGTAGGCATTAATTATAACAAATATTGCGTCATTCATAAATTTCTATACCTTGCCAAATGCCTATCATATTAAAAAATATCAAATTAGTCTTCACAGCTTAATCTATACCTAATTTATTTTGGAAATAAAAGGCTGGTCATCAAATATAAACTGACCAACAGTTCTTCTGTCTAATTCCCGAAGGATACAGATAAGGCCATGCTCTGAAGAAATGAAAGAGACATGCAGCTAGCCTTCCTACATTGAACACATTAATTAATCTTTAACTGGATGTTTGTCTACTCATTACTTCCAAAAGATATTGGATCTGCATTATCTACCATAAAACATTTTAAAAACATATAAAACATCAATGATTTTTTTTTAGATTTAATGTCGGACAGTTAATTGTTAATATGCAATTCATATGGACATGCAGATTCCACCCCTACCCCCATAAAATAAATTTTTAAGTTCATAATATTATGTAGTATCAAAATAGTTTAATATGCAATATCAAATTAGTTTTAATTACTTCTCATCAAAGTCATTTTAAAACTCGGCTATCCAACAAGAGCTATTTTTAATCCAACAGGCTTACCCATTTGGCCCAATGCTCAAGGGATATAGATAGCACCGATGCTCTTACAGCTACTCCTCCCACTAAACTCATTAATTTCTCTCTCTAATTTTACATGCAATTTTCTGTTATCAAAATTCTTTTTGACCAGTGCTTGATAATTAGACTCATGGGAGTGGTGGAATTTCTCTAACATACATTATATTTGTTATAGATTGCTGTCAAGTATATGCTAAAAAAAATAAGTATTTTCTTGATTTAACTTTTTTTTTAATAAGGTTATTTTAGTGCAATAGTTTTACATTTTTTTGAATGTGTAAATGAATAGAAAAAAAAATTTAAAAATTCCACTTAAATTAAAGGTCACAGTGACCTTGAAATAGGTCGCGACACACCTTCTACCTAAGATGCATAAACTGGCCAAGTTTGATGATTCTAAGTCTAATAGTTTTCTAGTTATGGACCGGACAGGATTTTTCCATATTTGGTTATAACTTTTTAATTATAGGTCAGAGAGACCTACTTTTTGTGCGCGACACACCTTCTACCCAAGATGTATCAGCTGACAAAGTTTTATAACTCTAGGCCTTATAGTATTAAAGTTATGAGCCGGACACTAGAAAAGCTAACAGACGGACGGACAGACAGACGGACACGAAGCCTATAACATAATACTTCCCGTCTAAAGACGGGCTTATAAAAATCAATAACAAAAATATATATTTCAAAGTTTTGAATTTACCGGGTGGCAGTAAATACAAAATTTACAACATGACAAGTCCACCTCTCTCCGAATAGCTTAAGACTCTAAAGCCTATTTTGAAAAAAAGAAAAGTATTATACATTGTAACATAAAAAAAAAATCTACTTCTATGTAGAATTAAAACAAGCATATATTTACAGGAAGTCAGGCATCCAAAAAATATGCCATAAAATAAATCAGTCCACGTATTTTGAATTTGTAAAAAAAAAAAAAAACATTTGAATACAAATTTTCTTGAAGAGACCTGGAAAAATGAAAACAATTTCATGAGACATGGTAATGTTAAAAATTTGATATACACACAGACATAACACTCTCACAAATAAGCCATATGTTTCAAATCAGTAAGTTAGACTTCACAAAACATGGGAGGATGTGGCAAAAAGGTACACCGGGGCTGTAAAGCTTTCAAGATTTTTATTGGTCAATTTCCTGAGTTGAATTTAGAAGTTTGAACATGCTTTGATGACCAATTAATACATATGCACAAAATTGTTGGTTTATGATGCGTTTTAGTGCGTAATACTCTAAGTAAGAAATGCTAAATGAATCTTTAACTTTGTTTGTTCTTGCATTGAGTTTGCTTGTAACATTTTACATGATGGAAAAGATGAAACAGTTACATCCTCTACTTTAACTCTAGAGAAGTATATTCAAAATTTACAACATGACATAAATATCTTATGACCCTAAATATCCCCTCGTTTCTATGGTTAAATTGACTTTAAACTGTGTGTGATATTAAATTCCGAGTCGGAAATAAGTCGGTTATTATTTTAAATCTTGGATATCTATGAAACGCGATTGATTTAAATTGTATAATTTACAAGAATGATTTCATTATTTAAAGTATCAAAAGAAATAGAAAGACCCTTCTTATTTTAATTATATATAGTCTGAACGTATAATTCAGGTCTCTAAAAGTCCTAAAAGGGATCAAAAATTGACCCACGGCCGATAATTTTTCAATTGCCCTGCTTATTATTAACTGAAAAAAGAAATAAGTTTGAAGATATATGAGCAAATACAAAAGTTACAGGCAAAACTCTTATTTTCTGTACTGACCCCAAAAATCCTTTTTTGAAAGAGAACTTTCCATCCATGATCAAATCATCTAAAGACAATGCTACAATCATTTACCATGTAAAATATCACATGAATTGCTTGCTTCCCATTTAAAACAAGAGGCCCAATCGCTCTTCTGATAAATTATACAATCTATCACTTCTAGTAGAAGCCTCCAACTCTATTAGTATCATGAGACTTAAAATGCATCAACTTACAAAGTTTGATAATATTTAGCCAGTTAAGACTGAAGATAATATAATTATAAAATACCATCAGTAGGTCACAGTGACCTACCTTTTGATTGAAATTTTCTAAGGACTCAAGATACCTTCATTGACAAAGACTGATGATTCTAATTAAATAAGTACCTGAGATATTTAAAAGTAGGTCACTATGACCTACTTTCTGGTCAACATTTTCTGAAACCCCAAGATGCATCATCTGACAAAGTTTGACAATTCTAAGCCAATTAGTACCAGAGATAATTAAATATTGCCATCAAATGTCAAAAGTAAGTCACGGTGACCTACTTTTTGGTCGACATTATCCAAAATCCCAAGATGCCTAAACCAACAAAATTCAATGATTCTTACCCAATAAGTATCTGAGATATTTAAAAGTAGGTCACCATGACCTTCTTGTTGGACATTCAATGAAACTGTAAGATGCCTCAACTGACAAAGTTTGATAATTCCGAGCCAATAAGTACCAGATATAATTAAATAAAGCAATAAAATGTCAAAAGTAGGTCACAGTGACCTATTTTTTGGTTGACGTTCTCCGAAAACAAAAGGTGCCTAAACTGACGAAGTTTGATGATTCTAAGCTAATATATACCTGAGATATTCAAAAGTAGGTCACCGTGACCTACTTTTTGGTGGACATTCTCCGAAAAACCAAAGATGCCTCAACTTACAAAAATTGATGATTCTTCGCCAATAAGTGCCTGAGATATTTAAATATAGCCACAAAATGTCAAACGTAGGTCACCATGACCTACTTTTTGGTCGTCACTCTCCGAAAACCCAAGATGCATCAACTCACAAAGTTTGATGATTCTAAGCCAATAAGTACCAGAGATACTTAAATAAAGCCATACAATGTCAAAAGTAGGTCACCGTAACCTACTTTTTGGTTGTCACTCTCCGAAAACCAAATATGCATCCACTCAAAAAGTTTGATGATTCTAAGCCAATAAATACTAAGATACTTAAATAAAGCCATAAAACCTCGAAAATAGGTCATCTTGACCTACATTTTGGACGACACTTTTTAAAACACCAAGATGAATCTACTGACCAAGTTTGATGATCGTAGGTCTGGTGGTAATCAAAATATGCGTTTTAAACAATTTGAAAACAAATGTCGACAAAATTCCAAAAGTAGGTCACAGTGACCTACTTTTTCATAATACGTTTTATCTAGGTCCCATCAAATTACAAGATTTGATGATACTAAACCTCCCAGTATCTGAAATAATGGGATTTAATGTTTTTAAAAGGATGTCATAAAGTTCAAAAAGTAGGTCACGGTGACCTACTTTTTATTTGACGTTGTTTGAGGACCAAAGATGCATCAACCGACAAAGGTTGATGATCATAGGCCCTAAAATGTCCAAAATATGCCTTCAAATCAATTTGAAAACAAATCCCCGTAAAAATTTAAAAAGTAGGTCACCGTGACCTACTTTTAAGTTAACATGATGTGAGGTCGCAAGATACATCAATTTACAAGATTTGATGATCCTAGTCCTTATAGTAAGCAAAATATACACGTTTTTATAAATTGTAAATTTAGGTCAACTTTGAAGTGAACTTGAGACCACGCCCTTTGTCCCAGGGTAATTTCCCGTGCAAATTTTAATCTTCGACATATCCTGATCATTGTATGTAATTTGGTGAAAATCTGCCTGGTGGTTATGGAGAAGATTTTTTAGCAACCAGTACTTTTGGTTTTGTTTTCCTGATTATCGCCCCTTGTTCAGGGCCCCAACCCTTATTTTAGTAACCAGAAGTCTCTGTCGAGACTGTAGCTCTACTGGTTTGTACTTCTTAAGGATGAGAAAAGAAGCCATTGCCATCAGACCAAAACTGTAGAAGGAGAAGCGTTTTTAAAGGAATTTCACAGACATATCTATTTTTAGTAACAATGGCAACACTGTTCATTAAAATCAAAAACCAATGCACTATTTTATGTATCTTAGTGTAGTCTACTTGTTTGCCAAGTAATATCTAAATCAGACCAAAACTGTAGTAGGAGTAGCGTTTTAAAGGAATTTCACAGAAAATTCTATTTTTAGTAACCATAGAAACGCTGTTCATCGAAATCAAAAACCGATGCACTATTTTATGTATCTTAGTGTAGGCTACTTGTGTGCCAAGTTATATTGAAATCAGACCAAAACTGTAGGAGGAGTAGCGTTTTCAAAAATTGTTTACAGACAGACGGACGGACGACGGACACCTTACTATTGCATAAGCTCTTCTGGTCTCTGACCAGTAGAGCTAAAAAATGGTAGCCCTTTGGCAAAGGATACCCTGTGACAAATTTGGTACTGATTGGCCAAGGGGTTCTTGAGTTATGGCCCATATTCTAAACAGTTTACGCACACCGCACACTGCACAAATGGCCATAGCATTAGCTCTTTGAGCCTTTGGCTCAGAAGAGCTGATAAGGGAGCAAGCGTGATTTCAGATTTAACATAGAAACATTTAACATAGAAATCTCCATAGTCAATTTTAAGAGACTCATAAAACCGGAAGTACTCTTTCTATGCATACCAAAATGGAAACAAAGAGAGCTTATTACACTTCAAAAAGGGAGATAACTCACATTTAAAAAAATGATTTAAAAATTATTTTAGAAAATAGTATTTCAGGTCTCAAAAACTCTATTCTTTAAATTGTCCTCTTTATCTTGACTCAAATCTGAAAACTGTTTGAAAATTATTTGAGAAATAAAAAAGTTACAGCCAAAAGTTTTGTTTTCAATGTTGGTCCCTTAAAATCCCTTCATTTTCAGAGTATTTTCAGGTAGGAACAGTGAAAACGTCATTGTAAACTTCAGGGTTAGGGTTTTTACACGAAAAAGTTAATTACTTTAAGTGAAACCGTGAAATGTGTGATTTCCTATTAACATAGAACTCCCATAGACAATTTTTAAAAGAACATAAACCAGGACGTTCTGCTCTGGTTGATATGAAACTTACTACTAACTTGTATTTTTGCAACGTTATTCTGACTTTAAAGAAAATTACCCCCTTCTTCAATGTTTTGAAGTCTTACATCTCGAAAAATTGCTGTGATCAGAAAAGCCTATGCAAACCTTTTTATAGAATTTGGATTTTAAAACTTTTATTTTTCTGTTTCGGAGCTTAGGCATTTAAAGTAAGAAAGTTTTGGTCTTTTAAAGGAATTTTGGTTTTTCTTTTCTAGAAACCGGAAGTGACGTATCCAGATGACCAAAACAATACATGTTGGAGACTTTTGCATGATCTTAAACGGGGCTATAAAATAAAATGTATATTTTAAAAGGCTCTCCTTAAACCTGTTACAGAAAAGTGTTCAGAAAAAGAATAATAATAACTAGACCTTATTTTTGTTGTTTAACAAAAACGGAGGGCTTTTCGACCCCTTAGAATAAAGAATCTTAAAATAAAAATCAATATTTTTTAATAAAAAAATCTTATAATACAATATTGCAAAAGTTCTTTTGAGATCAATATTTGATTGGAAACATAACAATTCTCTTTGTACATCAGTGTGTACTCAAAGAGACATAACTCTTTCGTGGTTATTAAACAGATTCGAAAATGTACTGTTTTTCAATGCACTAAAACGTTAAAAAGTGATCCCATGGCGCATAATTTTAACACTGTACTCGTTATACCTCATGTAATGTCAAAATTAGTTTGAAGATTGGTTGAGAATTAAAAATGTTACAGAGAAAAAGCTGTTTTCTGTACTGACTCCTAAAATCATTTCTATTTTAGGGATTTTTATTTTCATAACCTTAGCATCTGTAGACAATGCTGGAGTCAATATTCATATGAAATTTCACGAGAATTGCTTGCCTACCTTTTGAGATAATGGAACAAACCTGATTTCAAATTTAACATAGAAATCTCCATGGTCAAATTTTAGGTACTTATAAAACCGGAAGATCACCTCATATGCATACCAAAATTGAATCATAGAGAGTATATTAGACTCCAAACAGGTTGACTAAGTAAGATAACTCTTGCACAATTATTTTTGAAAATACTTGAAAATAC